>NC_056728.1:1696282682-1696464169 GCF_019279795.1 Protopterus annectens
AAGAGGAGATAATGAATGCAGTAAAAAAAAATATAGTAAGATATTTTTTAAACAGCACAGAACAAAGACATGGAAAGAACGGAAGGTCTGTACATTTTCTGACATGGAGAATAAGGATTTAGAAAAAGCTATAAAAGAATCAAGGCACTAGAGCAGGCAATAAATGTAATAAATTTAGATTCAGCAGCAGGTCCCATCAGAACAGAATATAAGATGTATAAAATATGACTATAGGAGCAAAAAGAAATGATTTATAAAGGTATTAAATGAATGGTTAGAGAAAGGTTTCAGGTATAGAGTTATGTAGAGGTATCACTAGGTTTATATGGAAACAAGGGGAGAAGGAAGATATACAGAACTGGAGATCAATTGTATTAAATAATATAGACTAAGATTTTTATGAAAATATTACAAAACAGGATGGAAGAAAAAGTTGGCAATGTTGGAAATGAATATGTGTTTGGCATAAGAAGAAAAAAGTTCAAGATTTATTGTTAATTAGGGAAACACTAGACAATATAGTCGTTAGAAATGTTCAGGCAAAAGTAATGGTAGGAGATTTAAGTAATGCATTTGATTCGATTCATCACTCAGTATTATGGGATATGCTCAATGTAAAGTAAGAGGCTTAAAAATGTGTGCATTTCAGCATAATTATAACATAGTGAAGATTATGATAAATAGATGCTTGAGTGAATATACAAGGGTAGAAAAGGCTATCACACAAGGCGACATGGTACATTATTTGTATTAGTAATGTATGCAATATCTACATACATGAATAAGGAAATGGATATTATGAGCTATATTTCGTGTTGTTGTGTCTTTCAACTTTTCCCGGCTATATTTCGAGTGAAGGAATAAAAATGCCCATGTTGTTAAATTATGCAGATGACATTACTGTTATAACAAAGAATGAAGCAAATATGAATATAGTGATAAAACAAATGCAAGAAATTATCCAGGTTATTGGTTTTGTATTAGAATAAAGACAAAAGTCAAGGTTTAGGTTTTAGGTTTAGGTTTAGGTTTTGAGGGAAAGATTAGTGGTATAAATTTCAATAAGGATAAAATTAAGATCCTTTGGGTAAACTTCGAGAAACAAGAAATTGCAAATTCAATATGGAAAGAGAAAATAGAGGAAATAAAACACATGCATTTTTTTGGAAATCTTCTAGGCTTTTCTTTAAAAAGAAAGTCTATTTGATAAATTATGTGCTGTTGGCAAAGATTGCTTATCTAGCTGGTGTTTATAGTCTTCCTTTAAAGTTAGAGAAAGATGTATATAACAATATTTTCTTTTATTTGGGGATTGAGGTTGAACCCTGTGAAAAGAGGACAACTATATGTGAAAAGTAAAAAAGGAGCTTTAGGGTTAATAAACCCTATAGTATATATGTTCTCATTAAAATTATATATAGTAATGAAATGTTTAAAGGAAAATGAACGTTCATTATTAACAAAAAAAGTTTAAAATATAAAAAAGAATGGTTGATTTTTCCTAGTTCAGGAAAAAGAAATGGAAAAGTATAAAGACAAGATTATATTGTGGAAAATAAATGTGAATGAAATTGATAATAAAAGAAAAGAGAGTGGTATGAAAATATTATAGGCTATATCCTTGGAAAGGACTAAACATTGAAAAAAGGAATGCTATCATTGCAAGAATGAAGAGATGTAAAAGATAAATAGAAGGTATGGAGACTGTCTATACAAAAATTACCAGTAAAGGCAAATATGCCATATAAAAGTATAAAAAAGATGTGTATTTTCATTGTGGGGAACCTGAAACTTGTGAACGTGTTTTTTGGAAAGTTAATAGATCAAAAAAGTTGTGAAGAAAGATTATAGAAAATAAATATGTGAATGAATTTAAATATGTGAGTAAATTAAACATTGATATAATGGAATTAATTTGGATATTACAGAAACAAAAATAATGAGGAGGTTGAATGTCTTGATAAAAAATATTTATTATATTATGGTTGATATGGAATCAGTGGGTTAAGGAAATGTTAATGAAAACTGGGACTTGGCAACTATGTTGAAAAAAATAAGGTACTGGTTATGGAAATTGGAGTGGGGATCTAAAAATTAAAAAGTTAGGTGATTTATTTGATGAAGCTAAATGTAAAAAGAGGATGTGATTTGTAAATAGCGTACATATACATATATATATATATATATATATATATATATATATATATATATATATATATATGTGTGTGTGTGTGTGTATATATATATATATATATATATATATATATATATATATATATATATATATATATATATATATATAAATATATATATACACACACACACACACACACACACACTATATGTATATATAGTAAATTGAAAATACGTACATATTATAAATGACTAAGAATGTAAAGAATTATTGACTGTATATATTGTAAATAACTACGCAAAAAATTTGTGACTATGTAAATAATTAAGGATTATGTAAATAAAGAACCCCTTCTCTTTTCAATAGGTGTCATGGGAGCTTTTACATCCACCTGAGCTACCATCAATTCAAGCAAATGGGGTCTCTGTTTAACATCTGATCTGAAAGACAACGTACTCAGGAGTTCAGCAACCCCCTACTGCTACACTGTAGGGCCATCAAATCCAATATTCTGGAGTGGGAATATAAAGTACAGTCGTGTAAACTGAACTTACCATAACAGCAAATGTTTGCATGATTACTGCTCCAGTAGCCTTAGCTTTATGGGTTATATCCTCCCAATGACATAATGGTTGGCCAGTTTCCAAAGCTTCAGGATACTTTCACACGCCCAAACTGTCAAGCAGTTTGAGCTGTGCTGACTAAAAGACAAGTTTGAGTGCAAAGCCCTTCACAGCTTTTCTGCCAGCAGAAAGAAGGTGGCTGAACACTGAAAGCACTATGCTAAGAACAACAAAGTATAAATGTCCACTCCTAGGATTAAAAACGGACCAAAAAACAAGGGGGATGGATGGACAGATGGAACAACTAATGCAGCAGTGATTATTCGAACGTCTACTGCTATGGTAAGTTCAACTTGCACAATTGTACTATGTTATTCATATTGATCACTGCAGCAGTAGCCTTAGCTATATGGATAGCTTACTGTACACCTAGCTAGAGAATGGTCCTAGCAAAGTTTGATATGGACCTAGAGAAAGAATCAAGCTTATAATTCTTTGCAAAAGCACGTACACCGGAGCAAGTAACAACTTCTAGAATATTTCTAGAATCCAACCATTTCCAAAAAGCCATAGATGAAGCCAAGGCCTAGAGTGTCCTTGACACTATTTTATTTATTTTTAGTTTACATTTGTTGACCGGGCTAGTCTAACTGGATATATGTCCATTTTCAGGACAGGCCCAGGGAGATGAGCTCCATAATATACAGATAAAATAACAGCAAATAACATCAGTTGTATATACAAGGACATTTCTGGTTAACAGAAATATTCAATGAGGACAGAAATCATTGCAGTGTAAAATGCAGGTTCAAATCAACATATAGGTACAGTACATAATGAAAAAAAGGTGACATACAGGCTATACAACATACAAGTACAGTACATATTAAAAAAGAGGCAGTTTAATGTTTAGTTATAGTAATTTTTTTTTTAAATATGTATTCAGAGGGATGGAAATACAGAACGAAAAAGGTATTGTTAATAAGGAAGATAGAAGAGTTAATGAAAAGTATAGGGTAGGCAGAGCATATTTTGGACAGAACAGTTAACTAGTCAGGTTTAGTACAGAGGCATAACCAGTGTGTTTTGAGGAAAAGTTTCAGTCTGCTTTTGAAGAGTGATATAGAGGAAAGGTCGCTGGGTAGAAGATTCCAGAATTTACCCACAGTATTAGAGAAGAGAGAATCCCCAGCCCTGTTGTTAGATTTAGACGTGTTAACTAGAAGTTTCTGAGATGAATGTAAGGACTTCAGATTATTATAGGGGGGTGATGATGGTAGACAGAATAGGAGTATCACAAGGTTGATAAAGAGTCTTATGGGCAAGGCTTAGTTGTTGGTATTTGAGCAGATTCTGTAGTTCCAACCATTCCAGCTGCTTTAAATTAAAGCAATGGCGAGTTCTAAATGGGTTGCCAGTAGCAAATCTGACTATGTTATTATCGGAGATTTCCAGTTTATTGAGGTTGTTCTTAGATAGATTAGTGAAAATGGATGAGGCATAGAGGAGTGTAGAGATTAGACGAGTGTGTGCAATAGTAGCTCTGGCTGTAGGTGACAGGAAGGGTTTAATTCTGCAGAGAGAGATGAGTTTTTTGTTGACAGATTTTATAATGTTGTTGATGTGAATGTCAAAGTTAAGGTTGTGTTAATGGTAATACCAAGTAGCTTGGTAGTTGGGTCAGGTGATATAATGGTACCATTAGTGAATTTAACTGAAAAATCTACGGGAGAGGACTTATGAGTAGGATTGAAAAGGAGGAGTTTAGTTTTTTTGGGGGTTAAGAGAAGGCAACAGTGTGTGAACCATTTTTTAACTGTGTTAAATACTTTTTGGGTAAGGGAGTGAAGTTCAGAGGTGCTTGTGGCTGAGCATACAAGTGTGGAGTCATCTGCGTATTGTATGCAAGTAGCATGAGGGATAGCTAGCTGAAGGTCACTGATAAATATGGAGAAAAAGGAGAGGTCCTAATATGGACCCCTGAGGGACACCAAGGTTAACTGGTAGGTGGGTAGATAGAGTGTTGTGCCAAAGCACAGCCTGTTGTCTTTTATCTAAGTAGGACTGGAACCATTTAATAGAGTGCCTCTAAGGACAGGGATTTGAGGATATCTATAAGAATCTGATGTTGAATGCTTTGGACAGATCGATAAATAGTGCACAGGAAAGCATATTACAGTTACGGTTTTTGTTAATACAATCCGTAAAGGAAAGGAGGGCAGTGGTAGTGCTATGGGAAGGTCTGAAACCATGTTGACAGCTAGAAAGTAAGTTATTTTGGATTAGGTGGTCTAGCAATTGCCTATGGATGCATTTCTCCATGATCTTTGCCAAATGGGCTATGGGACTGTAGTTGGAGAATTCCGTGGAGTTTCCACCTTTATGAAGGGGGATAATATGGGAGACTTTCCAGATGCTAGGGATGTGACCTTCGCTAATAGTTCTATTGATCAGAATGGAAATGGGGTAGGCAATAGGCTTGGCAGATTTCTGTAGATATTCAGCAGGTAGTTGGTCTGCTGAAGGAGAGCATGGTTTCAGTTTTTGGATTAGGGCAAGAATATGGGTTGTTGGGACTGGTTGGAAAAGAAATGGAGGGGGTGGGGTTTTGTTATAGGTAGGTAAAGTTAAGTTATTAGGCGATAGCTGACTGGCTAGTGTTTGGATAGCATCAGTGAAAAAGGTATTGAAGGCATTGGCAGTATGCATGGGATTTTCCTGGTCTGTATTTTGTGGGTTTGGTGTAATGGATTGACCTGGATGTAGTAATTGGTTCATGCATGCCAAGAATTTTTGTAGGTTATTATGGTTAGCCTTCTGAAATTGAAGGTAGTAGTTTCTTTTATCAGACAGTATAGCTTTCTTAGTGTTATTTCTTAGCTGTCTGAAATTTTGTTGGTCTACAGGGTTTTTAGTCATTCTCCATTTGGCCCAGTATTTATTTCTGAGATGGATTTTATGTTTGGTTTCTTTAGAAAGCCATGGGGCGGATTTGGTCTTGATTCTAATTGAACAGGTTGGTGCATGGTGATCAAGAATGGCTAAGAAGTTAAAGTATTTAACAGCTTCTTCCAGAGGGAGGTATCTTAAGGGAGACCAATTGCATGCACTTAGTTCCCTTTGGAAGAGATCAGGGTTAAAGTTCTTTTTGGATCTGATATTCCTGACAATGGTAGGAATAGGAGCATAGGTTTTATGCCTGATGATGTAGGTAAGTGAGTGGTCACTTATGTCATCAGGGAGGGTTCCAGATTCATATATTTGAGGATGGTTATTTATCAGAATCCAGTCTAATGTGCTTTCTTTCTTGTTATATTTGTTTATCCTGGTGGGGGAGGTAATGGTTTGAGAAAAAACATATAGGTTGATGTGCGTGGTAGGGTGGCTGCTGCTACAGCAATTCCAATCAATGTTTATATCACCAAGGATTATGGTAAAGAAGCAGCTAGAGAAGAAACAATCAGCAGTACTAGCTACAGAAGGTAAGTTGGATAAGTCAGAAGTGGGTAAAAACAGTGATAAGAGAACCTAGAAATGGTAGTAGTAGATAGTATAGTAACGGGTGAAGTGTGAGGAACTAAAAAGCAGATCTGGGACTACAGAAAATAAGGTAAGTAATTAAAAAAAACACAGGATAAGCATGAGATGTTGTCTTTCGGCTTTTCCCGGTTAGGGGTCACAACAGCGGAACTCCGGTCCGCTAATGATTGGCAGTAGATTTTCACTAACGCCGAGGTACCAGCTCAACGTTCAACCTTCAACGAAGGCACGCCCATTTACACATATCTTTCGAACACCCACCCAACCGCGGGGAGGACATGCGGACTCCACACAGAAGGCACTCCCCGCACTTCAGCCGAGAATCGAACGGGAGAACCTCTTGCTGTGAGGCAACGCTACTGCTACACCACCGCAGAAGTACAGGGATAAGCATGAGATGAGATTAGGAAAAGGGTGTCACCTAGTGGACACGTCTTATATTGCAGGTAGACATGAGAGGGAGTTAGCTGGATTAAAACTGGGGAAG
This sequence comes from Protopterus annectens, assembly GCF_019279795.1. Classification (NCBI taxonomy): domain Eukaryota; kingdom Metazoa; phylum Chordata; order Ceratodontiformes; family Protopteridae; genus Protopterus; species Protopterus annectens. The sequence goes on from NC_056728.1 coordinate 1,696,289,407, forward strand.
AGCGAGTGCTAGGAAAGGGAGTTACTATGGAGGATGGGGGTGGGTGGGTGTTAAGGTACTAAAAGAGAGGGGGTAGAAACTGCTGGCTATCCTGGCTCAGAACGTACTTTGACAACTATAGCAATGGAACAATTATAGAAAGTATTACTGGCAGGAATTAGACAGCAGACCTTGAGTAGCATCTTACCCTCACCAAGAATACTTTTCTTGTTTCCTTGAGAGAGGGTGCAGGGAATTAAGGCTGTGAGGTGACCCTGCTGGTATTTAGAGAGGGTCCTTAGGTTCCTAGACAGTAGTGCTGGAAGCAAAAGAAGATCAGGGTAACTTAAGGGAGCAAGAGAGACAAAGTAGTGGAGAGAAACAATAGTTAGCACATGGCAAGGCAAGTATGGTCAAGTTACACAAAACATTCACAGACAATATGTAAAAACAGTAAATATGCATTTCCATTTTCTTGGTAGCAGCAACAGAAAACACTTATAAAACAAGAGGTCTGTTCCTCTAAGCAGTAGCAGTAAAAATAATATTAGTAATAAACATTCACTCCTACTTGGGAGCAGCACTAGTAAACACCTTAAAAACTAGTTCTGTGAGTCTATGCTGCATCAGGGCACTGTGTGTAGGGTCAGTAGGACTGCTATCTACACATTAGGATAAGCTATTACATCCTTGATGTAGTGCTACATACAGAACTTGTGTCTAACAGTTCCCAGTGCAGCTACCACAGCTAGCCAAGGGGTTTTATGTAGCAGTCAACAGGGACTGCTACCCAGGTATGCTACTGTCAGCAATTCAGCTCCCAGTACTCTACAGAGCTAAAGAACCAGATAGGATACCAGTAGAAATTACCCAAATACCAGGAATAAGCTTAGAACTCACTACCTGAGCTACACATAGCCTAATGGCACTCAGGCCCCAGGGGCAACTAACCGAGTAATTGCTTATGTGCAATGAGGCTCCTGCAACACCGCCGTGCTAGAGGAGCACTTACTGGAGTACAATGTGGGGAACTAAACACAAAGGAGCAACCTCTACTACTCCGGTTAGCCCATAAAGCATTTAATGCTCCTAGGGCTCTACAAGGCTGGAGATCGCTAAAACGTACACAATATAGATAATGCAGGAAAATTGCAGTTCTTATCCTAGCGTTCAGCAAGATCTTAAAGTACACTAGGAATAAAGTGTCGCAAATTAACCACTTTGAGTGAGTAATGCGCTGCTGAAGGGAGGTACATGGTGAGCAGCTAGGCATCAGAGTAGGCACTAACACCTATTAAGAGTCTCCACGTGGGTGGCGTAGTTAAAAAGCCGCTTACAGGCTTAAAAAATGTTGCTGAAAATCAAACACAGCAGAGGTAAGTATGCAGAGAACGGGCTAGGCTTCAGGTTATGCTTAAAAGTGGCGCCGTTCAAAAAGCCGTTTACAGTCTTGAAGCAAACAGCAGTAATGCAGGCACACTCAGAAATGGCTCCGCATGAGTGGCGTTCTAATAATTAGCTGGTACCGACTTATTAAAACACAAATACCGTGACTGTTAAGCTACAATCCACCAATATTAGAACTAGAATTAGAATTGAAACTACCTGGAACAGATTTGTTATGATAAGTATAAGAAAAGGTGACAACCATTAAATAGTCTGTTTTGACACAGGTTGCCCCTTCTTAACTTCACAAGAAATGAACAATTGATCCAAAGGTCTGAGAGATTTATTTCTACCAAGACAGTACCAGAGTTGTTTGTGGACATCCAAGGTAATGGAGTATTCTCTCTCTGTAATAATTCTCAGTAAAGAAAAAACTGAGGTGGATAGTTTGACTTAAATTAAACTTGGACATGACTTTAGGCATAAAAGAAGGATTAGTTCTTAAAGGAACCCTAACCCTATGGAAAATGACGTTGGGCTGACTGACCATAAGAGCTTGCAACTCAAGATACCCATCTTACAGAGGTCACAGCAATCAGTAAAAGCATTTGCTATGTTAAGAACATCAAACAGCCTTATTAGCTTGTTCAAATGGAGCAAGTGTTAACTCCTGTAACACAAAATTAAGATCCCAAGGAGGGACCACAGGTTTACTTGGACGCCTCCTATGCAAAACTCCTTTCAAGAACATTTTGTCCTGAGCCTGCCTTGAAAGAGGTGGATCTATGGACAGACATGCTGAAATGGCCAATAAAGGAACCCTGACATAGAAATATGAAAGGCCATAAGATATTAATTCACACAAACTGTAAAATCAAAGAACTAGCTCTGTATGGGTTCTGGTTATATTGCTGGTACCAACTAGAAAGCTTTTCATTTGCTAACATATGATTTTCTAGTAGCAGGCTTTCTTGCCTCCATTAGTACCTGCTGCGCATCCTCAGTAAACAGAAGCTTAAAAGGAATTAAGACCTTTTCATCCAGGCAGTCAACTGAAAATGATTGATGTTGAGTGTATCAAACACCCCTATTCTTGTGTGAATGGATCCAGTCTGTGAGGACGTGTGAGGGTGTAATAATTGACTCTCGCCATTTCTGAAATAAGGGAGAAATTAAAGTTATGTACTTACCATAACCATGCATCTCTGTTTATTATCACTCTTCCTCAACCAATGGGTTCATATCCAATCCCCAGATTTAACTTGGTCACTTTCTTTTACAGTCTAGGATCCTGCTCTCAAGCTCTTCCCTTTACCCATAACATCCCTGATCACAGCTTTACCTCAGATTGAGTTTGCTGTCACTAAGCTATGTTACAAAAAAGGTACTGGATACAAAACACTGATAAAAGGAGATGTAATAGAACAGAACAGACTCAAACAGGAATGTACAGTTGTGTACACTTACCATAAATGTAGATGTTAGAGTGTATTCACTGTTGCAGTCATCACATTTGGGTTATCTCTGCCAGGGTAGCCCTCGCCTGGCCCGAATACCAGAGACTTGGTATTTCTGCATTGGTTGCTGTCGCTTGAAGACTGACGTCAGGTCGTCAGTAGTATAAAGTAAGGCAACCGATGCCATTACATCAGTTTTCTTGTCCTAACCTGTCAGGAGCCCCCAAAGTAGGAGGCCAGGTTCTGGTGGAAGAACCCCACCAGTGGAAATAAATACCAATATGTCCTTTGTAAGGAAAGGAGAACAACAAGGAAGAAAGGTTATAAAAGGAGAAAGAGAATAAAGGGGGATGGAGGGAGGGAAACCAGGACTGCAACAGTGAATACACTCGAACATCTACATTTATGGTAAGTGTATACAACTGTACTATGTTCGTGTCATCACATTTGGGTAGATTCCCGAAGCTGAGGAAGAGGGTGGAGGCAGTCAAGGAAACTAGGGGCTGGCAAGGATGCCCTGCAAGACTGCAGAGGCAAACCCTGCCCTGGATTTGGAGAAGAGAGGCAGGTGGTAATGGTTGGTAAAAGTGTGAACAGATGTCCAGGTGGCAGCCTCCAGGATGTCCCTGGTGGGGACTCCTCTGAGGAAAGCTGCAGAGGTGGAGGCTGCACTGGTAGAGTGTGGCCTGAGCCCCTTGGGGGGAGGCTTTCTATGCTGCTTGAAGCAGAAATGGATGCAGTGTACTATCCATTTGGAAATGGTTTTCTTGGAGATGGCTTTGCCTTCTGCCCCTGTAGCAAAGCTAACCAGCAATTGATCAGACTTTCTGAAGGATTTAGTCCTGTCCAGATAGAATCTGAGCTGTCTGTGCACATCTAGAGAGTGAAGAATCCTTTCCCCTTTGTTCTGGGGATTAGGAAAAAGGGTGGGCAAATGAATGGATTGGTTGAGAGCCACACTGGACACCACCTTGGCCATGAAGGATGGGTTAGCTCTGAGGGATACCCTGTCCGCATGGAAGACGATGAAGGGTTCCACAGCCATGAGTGCTTGCAGCTCAGAGACTCTTCTGGCTGAAGTGATGGCCAGAAGGAATGCTGTCTTCCAGGAGAGAAATTTTAGCTCTGCAGAAGAAGCTGGTTCGAAAGGGGGCAGGATGAGCTTTTTCAAGACAAAGTTAAAGTCCCAAGCTGGTGTTGGTGTCCTTCTGGGGGGCCTCAAGTTGCTAGCTCCTCTGAGGAACTGTTTGATCAAAGGGTGTGAGAAAAGGGGCTACTCGAAAATGAGCAAAAATAGCAGAGGCATGAATTTTTATAGAGGAGAAAGAGAGACAACTCTGTAGTAGGTCAGCTAAGTAATCCAGGATGACAGGGATGGAGGTATGTGCAGTATTGACTCCCTTAGCCTAGATCCAGGTGCAGAACCTTTTCCATTTATCTGCATAGCACTTTCTGGTGCTAGGACGTCTGGCCTCACGGATAACATCCAGAACCTGTTTACTGAGGATGGCAGATTGGTTGGGGGTTAGGGAATAAGCCAAGCTGCCAAATTGAGTGTCTGCAATTGGGGATGCATGTGTTCCCCTTCCCTCTGAGTCAGGAGGTTTAGAATCTGAGGAAGATGCCATGGAGGTAGTGGGGACAGGCTGCACAGCAAGGGGTACCGGTGTTGTCAGGGCCAGTCTGGAGCTATAAGAATGGTCCTCGGTTTTTCCTCCCTTATTTTGAGCAGTACCCTGGGGATGACAGGTAGGGGAGGAAACGCATAGACCGATAGCTTGACCCAGGGGAAGGACAGGGCATCCACTTTCTAAACCATGCAATGATGCTACCTGGTGTAGACTTTGCTGAGCTGATGGTTGGTGTAGGAGGCAAAGAGGTTGACCTTCAGGGTTCCCCATTTCTGTGTTATTAGGGTGAAGGTACTTCTGTTGAGCTGCCACTCGTGTGGGTCCAGACGATTTCTGCTTAATTGGTCTGCCAGAGAGTTGAGAGAACCTGGTAGGAATTGTACTAATAGGTGTAGTTGCATGGAAGAGGCTGTGTGCCAAAGGGTCATGGCCAGTCTGCACAGAGGGTAGGAGTGAGTCCCTCCCTGCTTGTTGATGTATCACATCACAGTGGTGTTACCTGTTTTGATCAGGAGAACCCCTGGAGAGAGAAGGGGTCTGAAAGCTATCAAGGCATGCTGCACAGCCATCATCTCTTTCACTGATGTGCAGAGGGATTTGCTGTGGGCTCCATTGGAACTGTATGCACTTGCCATCCAGGTGTGCACCCCAAGTGTAGTCTGATGCGTCTGTGGTGAGAAGGGTAGTCCCTTGTTGTGGGAGCATGCCATTGCCCACCAAAGAAAATCCTTTATGAGGCAAGGAATTATAGGTAGGATAGTTTCCAGGTCTTGACAGTGTTGACACCAAAGGCTCTTTAGGTACCACTGAAGTTTCCTCATATGCAGTCTGGCATATGGAATGAGTAGTATGCAAGATGCCATGAACCCCAGAGCTTGCAGATCTTCCTTGCAGATAGCTGGGGCCTGGTGGCTAGTTGAGAGAAAATTTGTTTCTCTGGTGTAAGGTATGCCACCTGGGATGGTGTGTCCAGACTTGCTCCCAGGAAAATTATCCTTTGGGTGGGCACCTGCTTGGATTTCTTTTCATTGATTGTGTACCCTAGCGAGGTTAGAAGGGTCTTTACAAAGGCCAGGTGCTTGAGCAGCTTTTCCTGACTGTCTGCCTGAATAAGACAGTCGTCTAAGTATGGGTAAATTTGAATATTTCTTTGTCTGCAAAAGGCAATGGCCAGAGCCAGACATTTTGTGAAAACTCTGGTAGCAGTAGATAAGCCAAAGGGAACTGAAAGTGTTGAGATCCTGCCCTGAAGTGGAGATATTTCCTGCATGATTTCCTGATAGGAATGTGTAGGTAGACCTCTTTTAGATTTAGGGTGGCTAGCCAAGCGTCCCTGGACAGCATGGGTGGCAGCTGCTGGAGGGTGAGCATTTTGAATTTTGGAATCACCAGGAAGGTGTTTAGAATGGATAGATCGAGGATGGGGTGCCAGGTGCCCTCTTTTCTGGGCACCAGAAAAAGTCTGGAGTAGAAGCCTTGACCTATCTGTTCTGCAGGAACGTGCTCTACTGCAGGGAAGGATTTGCTTTTGTGCCATTGCCCAGTGATTCAGTGGTAGATCTGGGAACCCTTTTGGGGTTGGAAGGGTGTGGAAGGAAAATTTGTATCCCTGAGACACAATGTTCAGAACCCATTGGTCTTTGGTAATGGAGGCTCAGGTGCTTGAGTGAAAGGAGAGTTTTCCTCCTAGGGGTAAGTGAAGGTGGGCAGAGGGAGGGGGTGGTGGAGGTGAGTCATTGTGAGTTCTTACCATAAGAGGGTGGCTTAGAACTCCCTGGTTTTGAAGTGGAGGTAGTCTACTGCTTAGATCTCTGCATTCCCTTGGGGCTGCTGTCTGGGGGTCTGTTTCCACGGGACCTAGGCTGGGCCGGTTTTACTAGGAGCAGGAAAGGACCAGAGTTTGGAGGGACAATGCCTGCAGAACCTAGGTGGCTGGACCTGCACAAATTCCTTAACTGTTTTGCACAGATTTTGCTTTTTCTTCCATCTTTTTTAACACCTCTTCTGCCTTAGTGCCAAATAAGTTATTTGTGCAAGGGGGCATCCAACAATTTAGATTTGACATGGTCTGGCAGGAGCTGTTCCTTAAGCCATACATGTCTTCTAATGACAGAACCAGTGACTGCTGCCCTGCAAGAAGCTTCTAGGGCATCAAAACCACAGTGCAAGGTGTGTTTAGTTACTTGACTTGCAGAATGCATTTACTCTTGTAAATCTTTAGATTCTGCCCAAGTAAGAAAGGAAGACACTTTTTGTTTAAGGAGTTCCAAGGTATGTTGCTGAAATTTCAGCATATGGAACTGACAATTTAGTGCCCTGATAGCAAGAGTAACGGAGGTGTATACTTTTTTTACCCCATCTGTCCAATACTCGGGAATCCCTGTCTGAGGGGGGGGGGGGATAGGATTCTTAGCAGAGGTTGCTTTAATTTCTTTTGGCCCTTGAGAAATGACCTCCGGGGTCAACTACTGGATTTCTAAAAAGATATTTGTGAGAGTCAGGCACTCTATAGTACCAGTCTGGTTTTCTAGGAACATGAGGTAGGGCGTCAGGAGTCAAGCTGGATTCGAGGAAAACATCCTCCACAACATCCAGGACTGAGGGGATGGCCAAGGGTCTGTGTTGTGGAAGATCTAGGAATTCCCTGAGTCTCTTTTTAGACTGAGGGTAGTCCTGACTCTCCCATTGGAAATGCTCCCTTAAAGTACACAGGGTTTCCCCAAAGGAAAAATCCTCTGCGAGAGAGGCTGAAGGAATGGAATCCTCTGCATCAGAATCCTCATAAGTGGAGAGGGGTTGCATGTCTTCATACTCAGATGCATCAGATTCATCTGACTCTTGTTCAGACAAAACTACAGGGGACTGATCTCTTTTCCTTTTGGAGGGGGTAGCTTGGATTCCCCTGACCAGCATGATAAGGTCTCCCGCCATTTTAAGCATTTGAGACTGAGGCAAGGTAGCAGGCACCTGACAGTAGGTCGTTTCCTGAGTGTGGCTTGTACCCTGGGCCTAAGAAACTCAGTCGTTTTTGAAAGAACGGTAGTTGTGAAAGAAGATGTCAGTTTGTGTTGAGATTCAGTAGTGCAAAGGACGTCCTCGGAAGCTGGTGCCTGCTCAGTGGCTCCAGACCCATTTGCGGTAGAGACAACCGCAGGATACTTAGCTGAAGAAGAGTTTTGCGGCATACCAGACTCCGAAAGGGTCTCTGTAGCGGCCTGCAACTCAACTGAAGCGGGCATCAGGGGCTGCAAAAGCTCCTCACTGAGTACTGGAGAACTGACTACTAGCTTAACGGAAGCATCGTTGGTAGGTTTTGACATGTATGGTCTGTCTTTATTTTTACGTTTTTTCGGAAGATCTGCTGTTGGATGGCTTACTGAAGCCATATCGGAATTCGAGGACTGTAAACGAAAATATCTGGTTACAATAAGGGCCCGACGACGGATAGTTCTGGCATTGAGCAAAGCACAGAAGCGACAATGGGGGATGTCGTGGTCTGGGCCTAAACAAGTGACACAGTAAGAGTGGAAGTCTCTGTGTGGTATTTGCTTTCCACAGGCAAGACAATTATTAACTTTTTCTGACATTGGTTAGTGCAAGAAAAAAGGATCCCCAATGGAGTACTTGGCTTTAGAAGACTTCAACTTCAATTCAGTAGACGAAAACTCAGTGGCCGACCAGCACTCATGTGAACTGCTTCTGGCTCCACGGCAAGAAAGACTGATTTAATGGCATCAGCTGCCTTACTTTATACTACTGATGACCTGACGTCATTCTTGAAATGACAGCAACCGACGCAGAAATACTAAGTCTCTGGTATTCGGGCTGGCTGAGGGCTACCCTGGCAGGGATAATCCAAATGTGATGACTGCAACAGTGAAACACGAAGAACATCAATGGTTCCTGACAAACTCCATCAGGTCATCTCCAAAGCCAAGGAAGTGGGAAGGTGGGAGGGAAGTTAAGGAAGAATGAAAATGGATAATACAGATGCATAGTTATGATAAGTACATAAATATCTGACGCTGTCATTTTCATTTGGTCCCCCAGACAGAGCCCCCAGCTAGAGTAACCTTGGGTGTCCTTCATGGACGGATATTCTGGAGTACTGCAAAACTAAATGCTGCTCTATTCCCGACGATGTCCAACTGATAATGAGCTACAAAGGTATTAGCTTTAGACCAAGTTACAGCTGCACAAATATCCTCAATGGAAGCTCTGGACGAAAAAGCAGATGCTGTAGCCATTGACATAGCTAAATGAGCTCTTAGTTGTTTTGCCAAGGTCAAACCTTTTAGGGAATACACATGAGCAATACAATCAGTTATTCATTTGGCCACTGTAGTTTTGTGACAGGCCTACCCAATTTGTTCTTAGCAAAAGAAACAAACAACTCATTAGTCTTTCTAATTTCTTTCATTCTATGAAGATAAAAGAAAACAGGCAAACTGATGACCTGACTGATATTTGCTTCTGAAGCAACTCTGGGTAAGAAGGATGTATTTGTATGTAAGGCAACCCTGTCCTTATGGAAGGCCAAATAAGGCAGTTTTGAGGAAAATGCTTGAGTTCAGAAACTCGCCTTGCCAAAGTTATGGCTAAGAGAAAAACGGTTTTCCAAGAAAGAAACTTAGGGTCCACTTTTGCAGAGGGTTCAAAGGGCTAATGTACTAGACTCTGTAAAAGGTGGTCTAGGGTCCTTAATAGGTGATCTAAGTAAAAAGGTACCCTTAAGAAAAGTCTTACACAGCCTGGATGATGCCAAAGGGAAGGCATCATCTCCGACATGAAAATTCAAAATGGCAGCCAGTTGAACTTTAATAGTAGAGAAACTGGCCCCACTTTAGAAAAGAAATATTAGAAATTCTAAAACAGCAGAAATTGAAGCAGAAAAAGGATCCATTTCTCTCTGCTGTGCCCATAAAGAAATTTCTTCAATTTACTTTTATAAATTTTTCTTGTGGAGGGTTTCTGGGATGAAAACAGAATTCTTCGAACTGGAGAGGCAAGCCTAGAATGTCTAGCCATCAGTGGAATTGGAGAAACCATGCTGTCAATTTGAGGCCTGGAATGTCCGGATGAGTCAGGCCTGATGGGTATGAAAGGAGATCTAGACTGGAGTCCAGTATCCATGGAGAACATCAGATGAGACCATGTAAAGGGAACCAAATTAGCTGAGGCCAGAAGGGGGCAAGGAGGATTGCTTTGCTGTTCAACCTGAAAGCTTTCTGAAGAAAGCTGGGGATTAAGGGAAGAGGAGGTTAAGCATAAAGAAGACCGGATGGCCAAATGTGGACTAGAACATCTCTTAGTGATTGTCCCTGAGGTAGGATTAGGGCAAAGAACCTGCTGCACTTGTTGATGAGGGGACAGACTAATAGGTCACAGCATGGTTAACCCCACTGGTTTTGGTTTGTCATTGACTGATTGAGAGACCACTCGTAAAGCATCAGAATAGTCCTGCTGAGCCTGTCCGCTAGCACACTTGATGTCCCTGGGAATGTGTGTTGCTATAAGAAAATGGCTGAATGAGACTGCCGATTGCCAAACCCTCACTGCTTCTTGGCAAACAGGGTAAGATTTGGGTCCGCCCTGTTTGTTGATGTACTAAACCACTGACATGCTGTCCATCTGAATAGCAATTGTCCTCAGAGGGAGAGAGTTCTGGAAGGCCTGCAACAATAATAGGACCGCTCTCATCTCCAGGACATTTATATACAACTTGATCTCTACTGGGGTCCATGTGCCTTAAACAGTTTGTCCAAAGTAATGCTACCCCCACCCGAACTGAGAAGAGAGGTCAATGTGGCACTGGGTGGAGGAAGGATAAAAGGGTGTCCCTGGCAAATGACGATGGATTGGATCCACCATAACGAACCCTTGCATACCCTGGACAGTTTTATTGGAAATTGTAAAGGCTGCTATAGAATGGACCATTGCACTTATAAAGTCCACTGAAGGATCCTCATGTGAAAACGAGCAGTTGGTATCAATGTGATTGCAGCAGCCATCGATCCCAAAGCTCTTAAGACCACTTTGGCTGGAGAAAAAGGATGATACAGAACATGACTGACATATGTAACCTTAAAGTAAGAATTCTGCTCTGTGGTAAGAAAAAGATTCATTGTGTCTAAGTGAGCCCTATAAACTCCAAGACTTGCACTGGTTGAAGTTTGGACTTTGCAAGATTCAGAGTAATACCTAGAGAGCGAGTCAACTGAAGAAAATAGTCTTTGGGTGTTATAAATAGAGGTCTGGTTGAATCAGTGAGAAGCCACTCATTTAATAAGGAAACATCCTGAATCCATGCAGCCTTAGATGAGCTGCAACTGCTGCCATACATCTGGTGTATACCCTGGGGAACTGTGGTGAGATCAAGGGGCAGGGCTCTGAACTGATAATGGCTGGCTCCCAGCTGGAAGTGAAGGGATGTTTGGGACCATCTGTTCATTTTTATGTGATAATACACATCATTCAGATCTATACAGCATATCTAGTCACCTTTCTGGAGCAACTGTACCATGGACTGAATCGTGACCATCTGGAATTTGGAGTTCTTTATGCATTTGTTTAGATAAGTTATTTCTTATAAGAGAAGCGCAGTCCGGGTTTGAACGGTCTGCAAACAGCTACAGTTAACTTTGTGTATGTGTCTACCTGTTTGCGCCAATCTTCATTTTCCCCTGGAGAGCACTGTGCTTTGGCTGTAAGCAGCCCCCCCACCACCACCACACACATCTTCCACTTTCTCTTATTCCCTTCTGTTAGCAAATAGTATCCATAACTGATCAATACTGTGTGTTTGTTAATTTAAACTATGACCACAGTAGCCTACTGACACAAGGTTATCCTGTTTTCCACCTGAGAAATTAAGAAAAAACTTACAGTTTCAGAGCAGTCCTTAGTCAATTGTGATCGTTTCCAGCCCCTCATACAAGACCCTAACAGGGTCTCTACCCGCTTCGCTCCCCACCCTGCACCCTATTCCCTCCCGCACCCAGTGATCCCACCTTTATTGCACTCAAACCCCTCCCATCTTTCCAATAGCCAACCACAGCGCTAACCCAACACTACCTCCTCCATATTCCCTCTACTTTCACACCTCCTCAACTGACATGTACAAGCATACCTTTCCTTTGCTCACTGCATGCACTCTCCTTGCATATCTTACATCCTACCAAAGCTCCATCATTCCCCCACTTAACCACTACCACTGTACTACTACTCACACCACCACCCATGTCTCACCCATACTCAGCTCCCCGCCCACCAGCTCAAGAACCATCCCAATGCACCCCCCACATATTCTACCAACTATATTACTCAATCGTAAAGCATCCCTACAACTTAACATAGTAACCCTCCCACCATACCTATTACCCACAGAGCACAATCATAAAGTTTCCCTTATAAACAAACACATTCAAAAACTGAGAAAACTAATAATCTCATGCATATCAAAACTAGCCCTAAGTGGAGACATCCACCCCAACCCTGGCCCTACCATCTCCAACCCCAATCCTCATAATCAGACTAGAAACCACAACTTCTCCCATATTACAGCCAATAGAAAGCCAAGTGACTTCCTTCTACTAAGCCTAAATATTAGAAGTATATCCAACAAAGTCCATGAACTCCATGCCACCATTGACCTATACTCCCCAGATATTGTCATCCTGACAGAAACCTGGCTAAAACCTCACATTACCAGTGAGCAAATACTCCCTACAGGTTACGGCATACTAAGAGTAGACCGGCTAAACAAAAAAGGAGGTGGTGTAGCTATAATATTTAAACAGCATCTAAACATCCAGATCTTAAAATCATCAGCTCCACTAATAGGCAATGAAGAAATAATATATACCAACCTCAAAATTAACCAAAACAAAACCATCAACATAATTGGATGCTACTTCCCACCTGGCCAAAACATCCCTCCACTAGAAAACCTCCTCAGCTGGTCTACCCACCATCTCCCCCAAGAAACTATCATCTTAGGTAATTTCAATATTGACTGGCAATCCTGTTCTGGCAACAATCCAACCCATCATGTACACCTTCATGGCTTCACCCAACTAGTCCAGTCACCAACAAGGATAAATAAAAACTCCAGCAAGCACACTACCCTGGTTTGGATACTAGTCAGTAAGAACCCCCGGTCATATATAACAGGCTGCTTATCAGATAGCCTCAGTGATCACTCCCCAACATTCCTACTCAAAAAATACCTGTACCAAGCTAAACTTGTCATCTATCGTCAAATACGTAAAAAAATAAACTTTAACCCACTCACATTCATCTCATCCCTTAAAGAATGTAACTGGCATGCTCTAAAGTACCTCAGTCTAGATGACACAGTTGAATTTTTTAATACTACCCTCCTGAACATCCTTAATTACCATGCCCCCATAAGATTTTCCAGAACCAAAGCACAACCCTCCCCATGGCTACAGAAAACCACTAAGTCAGAAATGAAAAACAGGGATAAAGCCTGGGAGCACTGGTGAAAAACCAAAACCCCCGCAGCTAGACAGAAATTCCTAGAACTACGCAACAGAGTCAAAAAGCTAATAAAACGGGACAAATTCCAATACTACCAGTCTGCCCTAGACTCCTCACATCACAGCCCCAAACAATTCTGGTCCTCCATAAACTCCATGCTCCACCCAGGTAAAGTCAGATTTCCTCCTCCTAACATCCCTCACTCCTCAGAAAATATTACTACCTCATTCAACACACACTTCACCCAAACCATACTATCACTAGCTAAACAACACAACCCCCCTCCCCTCCAACCCACACCTAGTAATCTCCCCACTGCCTTCTCTTTTTCTCCTGTACCTACCTCCAACATAAAAAAAACTCTTAACTAAACTTAAACCCACCAAATTAGTAGCAGACAACCTCCCAAGTGAATACCTACAAATCGCAGCTGATGCTCTGGCCTACCCAGTATCCATCTTGATTAACCGATCTCTGTCAGAAAGTTACGTTCCCACATTGTGGAAAGTCTCACATATAATCCCCCTCCACAAAGGCGGACCCTCTGCAGAACTAACCAATTACCGCCCCATAGCTATTCTCTCTCCACTCTCCAAAATACTAGAGAGATGCATACACTCTCAGGTCTCACACTACCTCCTTACTAACAACCTCCTTTCCAGTACTCAGCATGGTTTCCGACCAAACCATAGCACCACCACTGCCTTACTCTCCTTTACTAACACTATCCTTCAGCATAAAACAATGGCTATCTCTCCTCTGCTACTTTCCTAGACCTATCTAAAGCATTTGACATGGTCCCACACAAACAACTTATCTCTGTCCTCAATAACCTATCCTTCTTACAATCAGTCACCAACTGGTTTCAGAGTTACCTGTCTGACCGCCAACAATCCGTTGTATGGCAGAATGACATATCTCCCCAACTACCTGTCTCCATAGGGGTTCCCCAAGGATCCATCCTTGGACCCCTACTTTTCTCAGTTTACACCAATAATCTAGCCTCTGCCACCAAACATGGCACACTCATCCAATACGCAGATGACTCAACCATCATCTGCTCAGCCCAGTCCCTACCCAAACTGCAAAAAGTCACACAGGAAGCCTTTTCCTCTGTTGAAACATGGTTATCTGATGCCCAATTAATACTCAACCCAAACAAAACTAAACTACTCATCTTCCAACCCACCAAACATACTCAAAACAACTCTCACTTTAACATCACAGCAAAAGACAACACCACTATATACCCAACTGAACACACCAAATTGCTAGGAGTGGAAATAGACAAACTAAAATTTGACATTCACATATCCATGACCATAAAAAAAGTCCACAAAAAACTAGGAGCATTATACAGAAATAAACAATTTCTCACCAAAGCAGCAAAGATTTCAATAGCAAATTCCCACCTTATCTCCACCCTACTTTATGCCTCTCCAGTATATACCAACCTAAGGCAATGTGATCTAAACAAGCTAGAGACCTGCTACAACAAAATCGCCAAAGGGGCATCCTACCGTAGTCACCATTGTCTCTCACTTGCTGAACTGGGCTGGCTTGAACTCCCTCACCTCCTTCAATGGTATCAACTCTCACTCGCCCACAAACTAGTAAACCATCCACTAAATGTCCCATCCCTCCAGAAACTACTCCAACCCTATCGCACCACCAGACCACTAAGATCCAGCAACAAAAATCACTTGCAGATCACTAAAGCCAATAACTCTGCTGGTGAAGCACTATTCTCTTGCGCCATAGCCAAATTATGGAACTCACTCCCACCCACAATTACCTCCGTACCATCATGCACCAACTTCAAAACTTTATTACAAGCACCTAAAACATGCTGGCTATGCCCTTGCAACTCCCACTCTAATATCATCCACCCCATCCAACTACTACCTTTCTTTCACCTCCACTAACTACCTTGATGATAGCAAGCTCAGATGCTCATAAGCCTAGTACTTATTATACAGCAGGAACTTCTCATTGTTACATTTGTTAATGGCTGTTATGTACTTCACAGATAAAGATTCTAGTTGTCTACTGATGTACTATGTTCTTCATCTGTAAATATGTTGTAAGTAATTTCTATGTTAAACTGTTAATCGCTATGTAATCCAATGTAACTACTGTCTGTTTATTTTACTGTGGAGCTTTTCTCCCCGGGCCTCCGCTGAAAATGGACCCACGTCCAGTCGGACACTCCCGGTCAACAAATTTAAATAAAATAAATAAAATAATAAAACAAGTGAGATCCAGGATGGGTCTTAGTTTCCTTGTTTTTACTGGCACTAAAAAGAACCTTAAGTAAACACTAGATCCTCACTGGTCTGGTGGGATCTCCTGGATGACTCTCTTGTCTATCAGCTTTTGAATTTCTAGGGCTGCTTGCTCCTGTTGATTGGGTAAAACATCAAGGAAATGTTTTCTTATCCTCGGTGGACTTTGTAAAAATTGAATAAAGTATCCTCTGGATATGATTCTTTGCACCTATGTCACTTTTGTGATAAGTGCCCAGGCTTCTGGGTGCAAAGACAAGCATCCTCTGACTGTTTCCAGAGAAGAGCAGAGAACACATGGGCAACCTTTCAGGGACACTGGAAGGATCTATCAGAGAAGGAATCTCTAGACCCTTGATTTTGTGGACCACCTCTGTCGCTTGGGCAGTGTCTTCCATTATTGAAATTATTTCCCCCTCTGCTTCTGGGGGAAAATTCTCAGTGTGAATCATAAAAAGGCCCTTGAGATTTCCGAAACCACATTTTCTTACCAGCGCACGGATTCCTGGATCTTTGCAGGGTAGAAAAATGGATTCCTTCGGCAGACAGGGTCTTTCCATCTTGTTCACTACGGGAAAGTGTCTCTGATAGTGGGCCCAAAAAGAGAGGATCCATCAAAAGAAGTATTGATGAATGATGCTTTAAAAGGCTCCGCAAAGTGGCACAAGTGCACCCAGGCATGCCTCCTAATGCATATGTCTGTACCCCCAAGTCTGTGAGGAACCTTCAGCAGCATGAGAGCTTAACCTCATGGACACATTTGATATGGATTGTAGGGTAGCCAGTCGTGAAAACTAAGCTTTCATTTTCTCCGCCAACACAGACCCAGGGGTAGAGTTAAAGAGTTCCTTTATTAAGTCACTCTGTAATGCAGTAAAATGTTCCAGATAATTCAGCAATCATATAGCAAAGGTTGCTGATGCATATACTCACTTTTCATATCTGTCCAAAGTCCTAGATTCTCTGTTAGGGAGATGGACAGATGAGCTCTCTTTGGCTAGCTCCTTTTTCGTGGCTGCTGCAACAAACATAGCATCTACAGGAATACCCTTTGACCAGGGTTATCTGCCTAGTGGTGCACTGAGGATCTTTTCTGGGCATTTAGGGATGCGCTCTATGGAATCCAGCTCCTTCCATGCCCAGTGGGAGACATGGTCAACAAGATTATTCACTGTGGGGAACCCAAGATGTAGATGGGCCAACCAAAAAAGCTTCCAGAAATACAGATTCCTCCTGAGAAGGGTTTTGGGAAGACCATTGTTTTGGCACAGGATTTCTAAAATGTCTCCAAATGAGACATCTTCCAGTACAGATCTGGGGGACCCTTTACCTTCATCAAAATCAGTGTCCTCTGTCAATGATTCCTGGGGGGAATCCAATTGCCTCCTTTTACACGGTTTCTTCCAAGGAATCTCCTCAGTTGGATACTCTGGACAGGAATCTAGAGAAAGGGGAAGTCCCTGTGCAGGGACCACCTGGAAGCTCTTACTGGTTGGCTGTCCCTGTGGAGTAAAATGATGAGACTTAGCAGTCAGATCCAGAGAGGTGATAGTCGAAGGATCCCCTGGATGGGAGAAAACCCTTTCCACTGCCTTGATGGCAGAAGGTCCAAAAGAAGTAGAAATCAGCCTCCCTGGAGCTGAAGCTCTCAATCAGCCAACTCTCCATTTCCCCAGGGTTCCACCCTTGAGGATGGAACTGGACCTGAGCTATCTAATGCTATCTAATGCCGATGCACCAAGGGGAAGCAACAGCTCTGAAATCCTCAGAGATAAAGTCATCCCCTTGGACCCAAAACCCATGCTTTGGCTCAGAGACTCATTCTGCTCCAAAACACTCTGAGGCAAATAGATCAAGCAAGGAATTGGAGTGGAGGAAGGTAACATTCTCAGATCCAATACATCGACTCTCAGAATCTTCAGATCTGACAGCTCTGAAACTACAGGTCAGATTGGAGAAGGAGTCACTAAAGCATGCGAGGGCTGCAGACTCATGGATCTGATGGGGGATGGAGCATGAAGGACCCCCATCTGGATCTGAGCTCTAAGAAACTTTCTCATCATCCTATCCACATCATATTCAGAAAGACTCTGGGAAGACCTGATGGAGGAGGATGCTGAGAGAGGACGAGTAGTCTCTTTAGGCATCTCTTGCAAGAAAGGGGACTTCAATCTAGGAGAAACCGGCTCCTGAGAGAAGTGCAGAAACTGGATCTGAGGAGACCTGCTTAGGCGTGTGGCCGCCGGATCCAAATCCTTTTTAGCCTTAGGAGTAGGTAGGGTCCGACAAGGTCAAATCTGAGACCTTTATATTTTCGATGGCAGCTTCGAATTTGGAGTAGAAGAAGGTGATTGAACAGGGGAGCATTTCTTAGATTCCTGGACTCCAAACTTTTCTGACTTCTCGTGGGGGGTGTTTGAGCCACTGAAGTAGAAGGAACTGCAGCCGAAGAAGCAGGTAACATACTCTTTAGAATCAGTTTATTATGTCTATCACTCATTGTCCTGATGTTGAAACCTGATAGATTTCACAAGAAATCTGAAGGTGAGCCAGGCCTAAATCATACATGGAAGCACTCCCTGTGGGCATCCGAATTGGGTATCTTACGCTCACAGAAGTGCATTTCTTGAAACTGGTGGGTTTGTCTGTCATACCGGAAAAAGACACTAAGAGAACAAACAATAAGGAGAAAATACCAACAATGGAATGAGAAAGCTACCTCAGGAGAGGTAAGAAAAGTGAAAGGCTACCAACGATGATAGAAAATAGCCTACACCAGTAATCAAAAAAGTTCTTATGACATTTTTTGCTAGCTCTAAAAGGTAGAGAAGAAGAAAGAGAACTGGAAATAGAATCTCCAAAAATGTACCACTAACAATAACTCTCAGCTTCAGAGCATGAAATCCTTACCGATCGCTAAAGAAGCAAACAAGATCTGAGGTAAAGCTGTGATCAGGACATTATGGGTAAAGGGAGGAGCTTGACAGCCGGATCCTAGACTTTAAAAGAAACTGTCCAAGCTGGATCAGAGGATCGGATTTGAACCCATCCATTGAGGAAGAAATGAAAATGACAACATCAGAACCAGAATTGCCTAGGCCAGAATAGAGTCACCAGTTATCTTGGGGGATTCCTTCCAAATCTTCAGAAATACCCTGGATATTAGTGGAAAGCGTAGAAAAGTGTAAACGAACATTCCTGTCCAAATAAAAGAAATCTGCCTTTCAGGCCGTCTTGCATGTAGTCCTGGGATAGAATCTTACCAGTTGAATGTTCAAAGAGGCAAAAAGGTCTATTTGAGGAACTCCCCACAGTTGGATAAAATGTTAGAAGACCCCTTGATCTAGTTTCTATTTGTGAGGGTATGCCCTTGTTCTGCTCAGCTTGTCTGCCACAAAATTGTGCAGTGGTGGAATATAGGATGCCTGCAGACTAAGACTGTGCTGTGAAGCTATATCCCAAGCTAACATGGCTAGTCTGCAAAGGGAGTACACCCTGGTTCTCCCTTGCTTGTTGATGTACCATGTGACTGTGGTACTGTTTGAAACCCCTATGAAGAGATCCAGGGGACAAAGATAGTTCCGAGAGTTAAATTCCTTGATCAGAGCAAGCATCTCCTAGACATTTTTGTACTTTTACCTGTCCTTCATGTTCTACACCCATGCACTTTTATACCTCTTGAAACTGCTCCCCAAGCAAAGTTTGAAGCATCTGTGGTGACTAACTCCTTTGAAGCAGGGAGGCAGAAGGGGAGATCTGGATTTTAGCATATCTGTTGTCTCCACCTAAAGATTTCTCTTCTTATAAACCAAAGTACTGGGATTTGAAGACAAAGGGTGTTGATGCTGGGACCAAAGAGATTTCAGATACCACTGTATCTTTCTCATGTGGAGTCTTGCCAGGGGTATTATGAGAATCAGGTGCCATGAGACCTAAAATCCTGGGGTATTTCCTCTCACTGACCGAAGTCCGAGTAGAAAATTTTAAAAACAGATCTAAATAAGGATCTATTTTTTCCAGCTGAAAAAAACTCTGAACTGAAATGTCTATTTGACATCCCATGAACACAACCCTGTGTGAGAAAGTCAAAAAAGACATCTGACTGTTCTCTTGGAATCCCAGCTTGTATAAGAGATCTCTCACCCAAAGACTCCTGATGCTCAGAAAAGAACTCTACAAAGATAAACAAGTCATCTAAATATTGAAAAATATGGATACCTTGTAGCCAGCAATAAGCTATAACTGGAGCTGGACACTTGTGAAACAGTGGATAGCACAAAGGTTAAGGTACAGAAGAATAATGTGATCCAGATATACAAAATCTTAAGAAATGTCTGAAGTGTGGATGAAGAGGGATGTGAGGAAAAGCATCTTGTAAGTCAAGAGTTAACAGGAAACTTGGAAGAGGAGATAACAGGTTTTGAAGTGACATCATTTTGGATTAGGAGACTATCACAAACAGGTTTAGGAAAGAAAGATCCAAAAAAGTACAGTTGTGTACACTTACCATAAATGTAGATGTTCGAGTGTATTCACTGTTGCAGTCATCACACTTGGGTTATCTGCCTGCAGGTAGCCCTCAGTCGGCCCGAATACCAAAGTCTTAGTATTTCTGCATCGGATGCTGTAATTTCTTCCATGACGTCAGGTCGTTAGGGGTATAAAAACAGGCAGCCGACGCCATTACATCAGTATTTCTTGCCCCAAATGTCAGGAGTCCCAAAATAGGGAGCTAGTATATGGTGTGGAAACCACCACCAGTAAAAAGTAAATACCATTCCCATTAGGAATAGCCAGAGAGAGGAAAGACAGAGAAAAACAGGGGGCTGGAGGGAGGGAAACCAGGACTGCAACAGTGAATACACTCTAACATCTACATTTATGGTAAGTGTACACAACTGTACTATGTTCTTTGTATTTCACAGTTGCAGTCATCACACTTGGGTTGATTCCAAAAGCTGAGGAAGGGTGGAGGCAGTCAAGAAGAGTTAGGGCTGGCTAGTAGGCCCTGCAAGACTGCTGTAGCAAATCCTGCCCTGGATTTGGAAAAGACAGGTACGTGGTAATGCCTGGTGAAGGTGTGTACAGAACTCCAGGTTGCAGCTTCCAGAATGTCCCTGGTAGCAAGAGTTGCAGAGGTATATTACCATCTTACCCCGTCTGTCTAAAACTCTGGAATCCCTGTCCGAAGGGGTAGGATTTTTGGCTGTAGTAGCCTTAATAGCTTTAGGTCCCTGGGAAATGATCTCTGGATCAGCAGTAGGATACTTGAAAAGAAACTTGTGGGAGTCAGGCACTCGGTAGTACCCGTCAGGTTTCCCAGGGGCCAGAGGTAAGGTGTCCGGAGTAAGACTGGATTCCAAGAAAACGTCATCCACAACATCTAGGAAAGGGGGAATAGCTAAAGGTCTGTGCTGAGGTAGCTCTAAAAATCCTCTGAGTCTCTTTTTGGAGTGAGGACAGTCTTGGCATTCCCAGTGGAAATGCTCTCATAAAGTATGCAAGGTTTCACCAAAAGAGAAATCCTCTGGAGGGGAGGCAGAGGGAATGGATTCCTCTGCATCTGAATCCTCATAGGCTGATAAGGGCATGTCCTGATAATCAGAAAGGTCAGTCATTGGACTCCTGGTCTGTAGAATCTGAAGGCAACTGAATTATTTGTCTGTTAGCAGGGGAAGGCTGGCTTCCCCTAATTAGCTTTATAAGTTCTTCAGCCATTCTAAGCATTTGTTTTTGCGGCATGGGGGTCTGAGCATGCGCTTTGGTCGCCTGTTTTCTAGGCATAGTGCGTACTCTGGGCCTAAAAAAACTCGGTAGTTTTGGCTAAAAAAGTCGTCTGTTTGATTTGAACATCAGTAGGTCGGAAAACACCCTCGGAAGCCGGTGCCTGCACAGCGGCTCCAGACCCATCCAAGGTAGAGACATTCGCTGGTTCCATAGTCGAAGAAGCATCTCGCAGCATACCGGACTCCGAATGGGTCTCAGCAGAGGCCTGCGAATCCATAGAAGTGGGCATCAGGGACTGCAAAGGTGCCTGAGTACCAGCTTAAAGGAAGCGTCGGCGACAGTTTTGGACCTATGCGGTCTGTCTCTGTCTTTATCCTTACGTTTTTTTCGGTAGTCAGATGGCTTACCGAAGCCATTTCGGAATACAGAAATTGAGAGCAAAAGAATTTAGCAACAAAAATAGCAAAACGACAAATGGTTCGGGTGTTAAACAAGGCACAAAACCGACAGCGGGAGACGTCGTAGTCTGGGCCTAAACAGGTGAAGCAGTAAGAATGAAAATCTCTGTGAGGTATTTGCTTTCCACAGGCAAGACAATTGTTAACTCTTTCTGACATCAGTTAGAGCAAGAAAAAAGAATCCCTAACAGGGTACTTAGCTTTAGAAGACTTCAGGATTATCAACTCTGAAAGCAAAAATTTCAGGTAGTGGCTGACTGGCACTTGCGAACTGCTTCTGCTTCGGGCTCCTCTACGGCAAGAAAGACTGATGTAACGGTGTCGACTGCCTGCTTTTATACCCCTGATAACCTGACGTCATGGAAGAAGCGACAGCATCTGATGCAGAAATACTAAGACTCTGATATTCAGGCGACTGAGGGCTACCTGCAGGCAGATAACCCAAGTGTGATGACTGCAACAGTGAAACACAAAGAGCATAGTCTTCAAGCATTTTCTTTCTTTGGCACTACTAACACCCTTGAATAAAAACCCTTGCCCACTTGGGAAGGAGGAACTGCTTCTATCATTCTTTTGGACAGCATGTGATGAAGAACAGGTGGAAATAGGTCGCTGATCTGGACGACTAGGAATGACCCCCAGGAAGGAGGAATTTCCTCCCACCGTCATCTGTAACCTGGATGTAATGATATTCAGAACCCATTTGTCAGAAGCAATCTGTTACCAAAGAGAAAAAGGAGATTAAGGCATTCTGGAAGAAAAAGGGGGCGAGGATGGAAGTGGGTCACAAGGCCTCTAGAATAGTCATTCAGACATACAAGACTATCCTTGGTTTTGGGAGGTTAATGACTTCTTTTTGGAATTCTGTTGAAATTCTTTCTTAAACATCTGCTTACCCGAGTTCTGCTGAGACTGATCATTCTGTTTTCTGACCAAAATGGAAGAGGAGAAAGAAAATCCCTTGGGCAATTTGGAAAAAGAAGGCTGAAAATAATAGATTTCCTGGGTTAGCTTGTCCCTTTCACCACACTTTTTGATGACCTTTCCAGCAGAGGGGCCAAACTAAATCTCTATTGGGCTTAAATAAGACTGCAGCTGCTGGGTCAGGTTTGGGAATAGTGTGTAAAATTTAAAAGACAGAGGAATTTTATACATCATATTTGCTTTTTTAAGGGCAACTGGTTAACTAACAGAAAAATTCCAGACAGTAACACATACATCCTCAAAAGCTAAGAAAACAGGATGAAAAGGTACAGGTTCTGGAAAATCCTTCTGTTAGCACCTCATAGCATTTGGGGGACTGAGAAACCTCAGTGTTCACCCACTGAAAATACTGGCATATTCTAGCAACAATTTCACAGAAAAAGAAACCCACACAGGGAGAATCAGAAACTGAGCTCTCCTTTGAGTTTGACTCAGAAATCTGAGGGGGCTGGGAAGGGGCGAATACATCCCTACATCCTCCTCTTCACATTCAGAATCCCTCTTTCTTTTACCAGAAATTACTTTACAAGAAGTATCAAAAGCCTGAATTAAATGCACAAGCCAGTCTCGGTAAACTACTACTATCCAAAAGAAAAAATTTGAGGAGAGCTGCATGCTTGTTTTTCTGTTTTTTTGACAGGAAAAATAGGGTCAATGGTGTTACTAATGGCAGCCGCTTCTTCCCCAGGGATGGGCACAGCATTCTGATGCAAGAGGGAAACCCTTCATATTCTTTCTTCTAAAACTGACAAGAATGGCACTCTCTTGCCAAGGATGAGACTCCAACAGCCACAGAGAATGTGGCTAACCCCAAGTTCATTGTGGCTGTAGTTGCTACACCAGAGGGATCTGGGTTAAAAGATGAGTGGTCTGAGGTACAACAAATGGTCACAACTAAGTTACCCACTTGCAGATGAGCAAAGTGATAACCTGCTGTGGTAACAAAGGCTGTTTGCTTAACTTTCTTTTTGTGGCTGAAATAAGGACCAGTAGTTTGTTCCATGGCCAAGCCGAAAATGGTGCCTATTTCATGGGTATGGCAAGCAGATGCCAGTAAAAGTACCAGTCCACAAATGTTACTTTTTTGACAGAAAAAAACCCAGTAAAAAGTACTTTCATACACTATGGCAGCCATACCAAAGAAAAATAAATAATTTCTCCACAGAAATGTTTTCAGTTAACACTACTTTTAAATGAGTGTTCCATTTAAAAGTACTTTTCAGTCTCGAAACACCTCTAGCTTTATAGGTCCATAGATTCATAGGTGTGTGCTAGGCTAATGGCCCTGGAGCATTTACAAGTCTAGCCCATAAGATTACCTTGGCATTGCACCACCCAACCTTAGTTCCTAGTGCCACTGTCGAGTAGAGCCACTGGAGTGATCCCCGGGGTGAATTTTCTATTTCCCATCCACTCATCAAGACTTCTCTTGAAGAGGGCCAATGAGGTGCTCTGCTTGACATGTATGGGAAGTCTATTCCATAGCATGGGCAGTCTCTGGGTTATGAACCTGTCACTCCAGCATGTTCTGTTGATTGTGGTAATGAGGTTGAGGTCTCTGGAGTATGTGGTGCGGAGGGATTGGGATTTCTTTAGAAGTAGCATTTCTAACAGAGCTGGGTCAGACATGACTTTGTAAGTCAAGCAGATCTTGCCTCCAAGTAGGTGATATGAGACAGAGAATAGTTGAGTTATATGAGTCTGTCCATATAGGACAAGTGTTTAAGACCTATGATCCTCTTGGTGAGGTACTTTTGCAGCCTCTCCAGTTGTTGCAGCTGTCTAGTGAGGTACATGCCAAATGGGGCATTGTACTCGAGGACTGGCCTAATGAGGGAAGAGTAGAGAGAGAGACGATGACCTTTTTCCTTCCTGGATGCAAAACCCTTGGTACTGACATGTGCCACATAGAAGGACTTTCTGACCACAGTGGCAACATGGTGGTCAAAAGAGAGGTTGCAGTTGGCCTGTGTTCCCAGATCTCTTATAATGCCTTGTGTGTTCAGTGGACTACCATCAATGTGGTAATTCAAGGGAACCAGATTTTTTCCCAAAGGGGATGAAGACACATTTTTTGGCATTGAGCTTAAAGCCATGGTTCTGACACCAGTCGTTGGTCTCATTGAGGCCTTTCTGTAGGATGTCAGCATCAATAGCTCCCAATTTGCAATCATCTGTGAACTTTGTCAGCCAGAGTCCCTTCGTGTTGGCCTGGACTTCAGAGCAATAGATACCAAACAGGAGAGGACCCAGGACCGAACCCTGTGGGACTCCACTCGTGACTTGGAGTCAGCTACTTTCACTGTGAGTTCCATCTGTGAGCCAGTTTGCAACCCACCTAGTGATATAGCAGTTGATGTTTAGCTTAGTAAGTTTTTCTATGATTCCTGAGTGGGGAATGATATCAAAGGCCTTGGCCAGATCAAGGTAGGCTGTTTGAACCACCTTACCTTCATCCACAGCTCTGGTGAGTGACTCAAAGTCAACCAAGTTGAGCAGGCAAGATCGACCCTTCACAAAACCAAACTGTGTATGATCCAGAGTTTGGAGATTCCCTATATCCTTGTTTATTAGGTCCATGATGATGCATTCCATAGCTTTGCATATCAGACTCGTCAAGCTAATGGGGCGATAGTTCCAGGGGTCTGTAGTCACTCCTCCTTTGTGGAGAGGGATGACTGTAGCAGTGCGCCATTCGGTAGGGACAAAGCCTGAGGTGAGGCTGCGACTGAACAGGGCACACAGGTGAGGTGCCAGTTCACTCTGTAGCTCATGTAGAACACAGCCAGGGATACTGTCAGGTCCCATAGAAGCTGTAGTCTCGGCCTTGGACAGTGCTGTTTTAACCTGTGCAGCAGTAACACTGGGTGCCTGGCAATCTACTGGTATTGTGACTGGTCCTTTGGGGGGGGGGGTAAAGTTAGCACTGAATCTGTTTGCCAGTATATTTGCAATATCTGCTGTCCGTATAGGAGATACTATTGTGCAGTAGCTCATGGCAAATCTGGGTATTGCCATGGAGATTCTTTACATAACTATAGAAGGCCTTGTGGTTGTCTTTACTATCTGCTGCAATTCTGTTTTCATAGCTACCTTTAGAGGATTTGATGAGGGATCTCAACCTTTTGCTGAAGCTGATAAGGGAGTTTTTCCAGTCCTGGGACTTCACCTTATTCCGCATCAGTTTCCTCCTTCTCTTGTAGAGTTTGTTTATGGCAGGGAACACCAGATTGGCTTCCTTTTTTTTTTTTTTTTTTTTTTTTTTTTGAGGAGAGCATCTTAGTTCTATTGGGTATGGCGAGATCCATGCATTTGTGTACATGTTCGTACAGTGCAATAGTGAATGATATGGCAGTCATGCAACTATTCTCCATTTGCATGGGTGCCGTGAAGTTAGCCACCTCTGTTTTTAGGAGCCCAAAGTTAGCTTTGGAGAAGTTTTTCATGGTGGTTACCTTTGCTGGGGGGTGGGAGGGATGTGGATTTCCAAGGTGATTAGCTTGTGATCGGATCTAACCAGGGAGGAGTTGACTATTGGTGTAGAGCAACGGTCGCCCATGTTAGTAATGACCAGGTCAAGGATGTTGCTACCTCTAGTGGGGGTAAGAACGAGTTGGTCCAGAGCATTGGAATTCATGAATTCCAGAAAGCGTTGCGCAAGTGTATTGGTACACGAGTAGTTTTCCCAGTTAATGGGGTAGTTGAAGTCGCCCAATTATGAGCGTGTTAGGTTGGACCCCAATATTCTCCAGGGTGCTTAGGAAAGTGGAGTGTGAATCTTGGGAAATAGTTAGGGACCTATATAGCAGGCTATGACCTGAATCGCTGTCTTACCCAATGTTACCTGCACCTGAAGTATCTCAGATGTGTTATGTTGGGCTACCAGTCTGGAGGAGTGCGCATCCTTTATGAATATGGAAACACCACTGCCTTTATAGCTTCGGTCCAAGTTCTGGGGCCAAACATTGTGGAATGAGTTGCAGCCTGGTGGTGCAGGGGTGCTTTCTGCTGCCTTGAACCAGGTCTCTGCTACAGCACAAATGTCAATGTTCTCCATTTTAAGGAGTACATCGAGTGAGTGCATTTTGAGATTTAGACTTCTATCGTTAAGTAGTATGTCCCTCAAATTGCATTTGTTTGTAGCTGTTACGGTGGTAATTTGGTCTTTGGAACACCACCTAAAAAAGGCACTATAGGGGTGGCAAGAGCCTTGGCCAGTATCCAGAACCCCAGGGGTGACAGATGCAGGCCATCTCTGGCAAAGCATCGAGGTCTGTCATTCATGTCATCTCAGGCAGACAGATACTGGATCCCCTTAGAATGACATCAGAAACTTAGCCAATTGTTGAAATCAATCATTTTGCCCTTATACTGTGGTATCATTCTGGGCGAAGGCAGGATGCTACTCAGGCTAGGGTCATACCTGCCTGGGTCACATGCTCCAAGAGCTCTTCCATTTATGTAGTCCAGGGAGGTACGTCTCAAATCATTTACTCCAGCTTGGACAATAACAGAGTCGTATTTGTACTTGTTGTGGAGTGACTTGAGTGCATGCGTTATGTGGCGGATCCTGGCACCTGACAGGCAGCTGACTGTAATTTTCTCCTTGTTCAGCCTGGTGAGTGGGACATCAGTGTGCCAGACTATAGAGTCACCTATGACTAAAGTGTTGGGTACTTTTGTCTCGCCTTAGAGGCTGTTGTTGGGTGGCACACTGGTGTTGTGAGCTATGTGTCACTTTGGTTGTGACTGGTGTGTTTGTGTTTCGGCTTCGGAGGTCCTTGTTGCTTGGGCAGGTTAATGTTAAGGGCCTCCACATATGCGGGTTTAGTGTTGCTATGTGTGGGTGTTGATGGTGTGGGTATTGAAGGGCTATGAGTTGCTTGAGGTGTAATGCAGGTGTTAATCTTCTCCTCTTGACTGTCTAGCACAATCTTGGCCGGAGAGAGCTTAGCTTCCAGTTTGGCTATGTAAGTGCATCTCTTGCAGGTTGTAGTGTTGGGTGGTAGGAGGAGAGGATTGTCTGTGTACATAAGGCAGTTGCCGCACTGCCCCAGTATGCCCAGATTCACCAGGTGGACAGGAGAAATTACCGGAAGCTGACCCTTGGACATGCCTGTTTACGTGCTTTTTTGTAAAGTTTAAGAGCTGTTTTTCTCTTACGCTTGCAAGGTACTCTGCAATTATAGGCAGTTTAGTGCCTATGATTAATTTCTCCTTACTGACAAGGAGAGCTGAGTGCTTGAATCAGTTTCAGGCTTCCTAGTGCTTTCTTGTAAAGTTTAAGGGCTGTTTTCCCTTACCTTTGCAAGGTACTTTGCAGTTTTAGGCTGTTTAGTGCCTATAATTAATTTCTCCTTATTGACAAGGAGAGCTGGGTGCTTAAATCCGTTTCAGGCTTCCTAGTGCTTTCCAGCAGGTTCTAGAGCAAGTGCTAGTCACAGGGGTTCAGATTTTAGTGCTACTACTGAGAAACCAGCTAGTTTTAAGGGAAAATTTGAAGAGCAGACTTTCTGGCACCTGGAATAGTTTAACTGTAGCCTCGCAGTGCTGCACGATGTGAATACACGCGTTTTTAAGCCAGAAAGGTGAAAGGGATAGAGATCAGCCCAAAAAAGTCTAATAAAATTACAATTTCAGAGCTGGAAACCACTCCTCTACCGTTAGGCAGTACAATGCTCACCAGTCCCACTGGTAAGCAGTAGGACTTCCCACTACCACAGCAAGGTCTGGATAGCTCTGAGCACAGAAAATAAAGTCCTGAGACAAGCAAAGCCTGGGATATGGACTGGCTAGAAAAGGTGGGAAATGAGCAAACAAGATGGTATATTTTTTTGTTGAAACAGGCTAAACAATGCAATAATACAATAAATAAACACAGAAAAGGCTAACACACTTGAGTGTGTAGTCCTAAACAGTAAATGCAATTAAAACTCTACAAAATTAGCAATTTAAAACTTTTTAAATGAAGCAAGGCAAGTGCACAACTGAAAAAAACGATTTAAGAGGTAGTAACACAGCAGAATAAGTAGCTAGTCTACATATAAATAGAAATCTATATATACAGAAAAGCAGCTAAAACACACAAACACTTCAGAGCAGTGCAACCTAGAGCACTTGAGTTGTAGCAATATTAAGGCTATTACAGTTATAATAAATGCTCTAAAATATACTCTATATTTCCAAAATGTTTGAGAAGCACAGTCAGAACCAAGGAGATTCAAGCAAAATTTATTTATTTATTTATTTTTTGAAAGGGAAAAAGGAGAAACAGAAGGCCTTATCAAATGTTCTCTCTGTATTAGGTAGAATGAGCTAATGACACTAGACTGGGAGGTGTGTCCCAGATCAGATTTACAGTAGGCGGGCAACTGCAAAGCCACCAAGTATAACAGCAAGACATCAACACGGAGGGAGGGTGGGAATATTAAAGCTATTATCCTACAGAGAGTAAGCACTACAGAAAGCCACAAAATGAAAGTTTTTAAACAGATAAAGGAGCAATGAGACTCTACAGAATGCTTTTTTAACTGCAAACAAATCAGTTACCCGTGCAGATTAGTTAATAGCAATAAAAATACACTCAAAAACTGTGCAGCAGGCAATAAAAAGTGCTATATATAAATTGCTAGAAACAATAATCAGTACAAATAATCGAAAAAAAACAGGATACTTATATATCTCAGCTAACAGTTGTAGTCTGCACCTCTCCTCCACTCTGCTCAGTGTGTATAGACAGAAACCCTCTCAAAGTTAGGGCTTAAATTCCAGAAGATACAACCTTAAGACAGCTTTTTTTTTTTTTTTTTTTTACAAGAACACAAAAGAACCAGCCCCCACTAGCCAGCAGCCAATTAACATAATCTAGCCCAGGTAAAGAAATGCTTCAGCTAATTCAAGATGGCCTGTTCATGTGCTTTGAACAATCACTGTATAAACAAACAAGCCCAGAGCCAACAATTCTGACTAGGACATACTAAAGCTATTATCCTACAGAGAGTAAGCACTACAGAAAGCCACAAAATTAAAGTTTTTAAACAGATAAAGGAGCAATGAGACTCTACAGAATGCTTTTTTAACTGCAACTGCGGTTGAGTGGCACACTGTTTATAATAATAAAATAAATAATAAAATAATTAAAATAACTTTCCTGAAAAGGAAAGTAATAAATCAATAAAATTAAGAAAATGGAAGCGACCCCCCCCAAAGACAACTTATCTGCCCAGCAAAGGAAAGTACAAGCAGACTGTCAATCCTCAAAAGCTTCAGAGGAGGATACTCTTCAGCAGTAGTAAAGCTCTGAAGGGCTTAATGTCCAAATTTATCTTTTAGCCAGCTCAGCTTGAACTGACACAGTCTGGATGCATGGAAGGTGCCCTTAAGTTTTGGAAGCTAGCCAAACTTTATATCCTTAGCAGGATATAACCCATATAGCTAAAACTACTGCAGCAGTGATCGATATGATGAACATCCCACAGTGTTATGGTTTTCCAGCACCAAAGCCAAGTGGCTACCTGTTGTGCCACTGAAGCTATGTATATAAATGTTTCCATTAAAAATGCAGCTACATTTTCTAATGTAACTCAGTTATGCCAGGATCTTGCATCAGTTGTCAAACTTCTTTTCTATAACCTTTAAGGATATTAGTCTGCTGTATAAAAGATGCTAATCTGGGTGGCCTGACTTATTTATTTTTTATAGTTGGGCATCAGTACATTCACTATTTGTGTGTCAGCCTTTGCTTATTTATTACATTCTTGTGCCCTTGCCGTTTATTCCCTGATTTTTATGACAAAGTCAGTAATCCTAGAAAGTAGCATTACATACCCTTTTGCTATATTCTGATTTAGTTTATCCTTAGAGAACTGTAAGAACATACTTGTACAGTTTGTCAAGTACTGTTTTAATACTGTTGATCAATACAAGTTTTAACTCTTATCAATTCATTTGAGAGAGAGAGAGAGATATACAGTGCCTTGTATGTCAACCTGCATTTTCCTATTTAAGGTTTTATATTTCAGTACATTTGGTAATACAGAATATATGAGGTAAGACTGCCAATTTCTAAAAGTTCTGTTTTACATTTCCAATAACATTTAAGAAATTGCTAGTTTTATATGCTTGTGCCACTCATCACATTCACAATATATACATATGTTAAGAACGAACAGTACTGAAAAGGACTGTTACCAGTGTGCTCCACATCTAGAACCCTAAACATATTCCAGTTCTGCACAAGCCTTAGAATTTGAGTCACTGCATATAATTCTCTCTCTGGTAACTTGTCCCCAAGCTGTAATTAACTTGTATGAAACTGTCTTATAAGATTCTGGGTGCATGCTCTTTACAAGACAAACTTTTCCCATATACCTTTCATAGTCCTAACTGTCTTAAAGTATGGCAGTATTTGTCTGTTCACCAAACAGCCATTTGGGGAGCAAACCTCTTGGCAATAGGTTCCCTTTCAGTGATGATGGGCAGCTTCCACACTCCGGGGCTTTCCCTTGAAAACATCGAGATGTTCAGGGTAATATAGACGAGACAAGAATGGATGACGTTGATGTAAGACAGAAACAAGGGCTCTAGCACGTGGAGCATGATTAAACCTAAATTTTGAATAGATTAAGCCTGTGGCTATAGTTACCTATCTTCAGCAACTGCCCCTAAATGGAGGGGCAGCTACCCTTTTTGGAAAGTGTATATAGTTTTGTGTATTTGCTTTTAGTTAAAAGGGGTTGGGGAGTAAAAAATTAAAAAGTGCATACAGTTGTTTCTCGAGTGTTTTTACTGAAACAAAAGTCTATGAAAATCCAACGTGGGCTAAATACAGATGAGAAAGCACAACAGCATATAAAATCATCCTGCCAAACACTGACTTATTTTGAGTAAACTGCAAGTTGGAAGCATATATTTAAAAAAAATTGTCATGCAGAATATGTGAAAGCAAAGCTTTTTATCAGAATGACTACCTTACTACTTATATCATGGAATGTGAATGGTATTGTAGGTTTGGTCAACTAAAAGAGAGTTTTAAATAATATTACTAAAAGTAGGGGTCAGATATCACACAGATAGAAATGAGCATGTGAATTTGGCAAAGGACATCAGAATGCATATTCAGCAGAGTATCGGGTTCAAAGGAAAGGGGGGGTTATATTGATTGTGAGAGGGGTACCACTATTGCCAGAAGAGAAAATTATAATGGTAGATTTGTGTAAATAAGGGGATATTGGCAGTGAAGGTGAATTATTCTGGTTCGTATCTATCTAAAATGACTAATAAGGGAGCTTAGATAAATTATCTTTCATTAGGAATTATTACTCAAGTATATGGAAAGGAATTGGATTCTTGAATAGTTAGAATCTATCTTGGGACCTAGAAGGGAAAATATAACAAGAGAGAATAGATTTCTGAAGAAATACACAAAACTATTTGGAATGGAAAAAATGAACTTCCTACCAGGAACGCAGACTACATTTACATATTATTCACCAAGGTACAATAATTGGGTTAGACTGGAAAGCAGTTAAGATTTTGCAGGAGCATGGGTGCATATTTGGAAAACTTTGAAACACATCCAATAACCATTTCATATCATGTACTAATAAAGGCTAAAATAAAGATGTAGGGAAATCAAGTAAAAGGGCATACTGGCTCTTTTCTTCCTATACAAGTTAGAGAGGTTATTTAAGGAATGGATTGTGGAAGTGAAGAGTTATTAGGGTAGATGAAAATTTCTTAGCGACAGAGCGGGATAAAATTAAAATAGAATAAAAAAAAAAAAAGTCTAGAAGTAACAGAAAGTGTTATACGAAAGTGGGAACATAAATGACTTAAAGTGATATTTAAAGGTTAAAGTACTGCAGATGAAGGGCAACTGTACAGAACTTGAGGAGGAGCAACTGCAGAGTACTAAAAGGGAAAATAAAGAATATCTGGATATAATGCACGAGTTTAGAAAGGTCAAGCAGGTATTTTTTTTTTATAACTCCAGAGCACATAAACTATTAGCATGTGACTTGGGCAATGGAAAATAGAAAGGGGCGTTGCCTATCTTAGGGTGCCTATGACAAGGAAAACAACCAGAGACCCTATAGAGTAAAATAAACACAACTTCTCCACAAGAAAAAAAAAACTGACAGGAATTATTGCTCTCATTTAAATGTACGATATAGTCTCATGACAGCCCATTAAAACCAAATGTCTAGTTTTAAAATAACTTTCATGAAGACAAAAGTATTAATGTTGTGTTGTGTCTTTCAGCTTTTCCCAGTTAGGGGTCGCCACAGTGGAACTCCGGTCTGCTAATGATTGGTAGTTGATTTTTACGTGCCGAGTTACCAGCCCTGACGCACAACCTTCAACGAAGGTACGCCCATTCACGCATGTCTCCACGCAGAAGACGCTCTAGCTGAAAATCAAACCAGACAGCTTCTTACTGTGAGGCGACAATCAACAAAAATAAATGAATGGAAGTTTTTCCCCCAAAGTGAACCTAAATGCCCAGCAAAAGAACAGTACAAGCTGAGCATCAATCCTCAAAAGCCTTAGAGGAGCATATTCTTCGGCAGCAGTAAAGCTCTAAAAGAGCTTAGTGCCCAAACTCTTCTTTTTCTCGAATCACCTCAAGCTGCCTGACAGTTTGGAAGATGGAA
The DNA here is from genome assembly GCF_019279795.1 of Protopterus annectens. Classification (NCBI taxonomy): domain Eukaryota; kingdom Metazoa; phylum Chordata; order Ceratodontiformes; family Protopteridae; genus Protopterus; species Protopterus annectens. Next base: position 1,696,322,471 of record NC_056728.1, read on the forward strand.
AGTGCCTGAAGCTTTGCAGCCTACCCTGCTGTTATAACCTTGGCAGGATATCACCCATATAGATAGCTAAAGCTACTGCAGCAGTGATCAATATGATTTACATAAGACCTTATAGTTGTGTTCCACACCTAGGTAGAAAAGACAGTGGGTATGAAGATCTTTGCGGGTAATCTGCCTACTGCACTTACACTTACTTTTTCTGACTGACATTCAACACAAATATGGCAAACTAGACAGTGTGTGCAAGTTGAGGTCACATGCTGGATGTAAGCTCTGGTGAAGGTTTAAGCTTTAGTACCCTCACCAGATGTCAGTGGTGAAAACCCAACTGTTTAGAATACTGCAACAGTAATCTCAGTCAGGACATCTACAGGAGGTGTTGGCTCTGGGGTCATCTAGGAGTCCAGTAGTTTACTTCTGATTTACCATGTGTTATTACAAAATATAAGCTAATAAATAAGCATATTGTTTTAATTTTAATACATAGTACAACATGCTTTCCTTTATCTATTTGGAAATAGTCAAGTTTAAGTAGCCAGCAAGTGGAGGGAGAGGTAGGGTGGTAGATGGGGAAGCAGCTGATGGGCCCCACCAAAATGGTCCAAATTAGGCATCAAAATTGCAAAGGCTGACCCTGTATCAAACAACCCCTGTCCTGTGCGAGTAAGTCTATTATAGGTTCATAGGCGTGTACTAGGCTAATGGCCCTAGAGCCTTTACACGACTAGCCCATAGGATTGCCCCGGCAACGTGCCACCCGACCTTATAGTTTCCAGTAGAGCCACTGGAGTCATCCCCCAGGTGAAATTTCTATTTCCCATCCACCCATCAAGATTTCTCTTGAAGAGGGCCAGTGAAGTGCTTTGTTTGACATGTATGGAAAGTCTATTCCATAGCATGTGCAGTCTCTGGGTTATGAACCTGTCCCTCCAGCATATTCCGTTGATTGTGGTAATGAGGTTGAGGTCTCTGGAGCGTGTGGTGTGGAGGGATTGGGATTTCTTTAGCTGTAGCATTTCTAACAGAGCTGGGTCAGAAATGGCTTTACAAGTCAAGCAGAGATCGCCTCTAAGTAGGCGACATGAGACGCAGAAGAGTTTTTTGAGTCTGTTCATACAGGACAAGTGTTTAAGGCCTAGTATCCTTTTTGTGAGGTACTTTTGTGGCCTCTCCAGTTGTTGCAAGTGTCTAGTGAGGTACATGCCAAATGGGGCATTGTATTCAATGACTGGCTTAATGAGGGAGGGTAGAGGGAGACAATGACCTCTTTCTTCCTGGATGCAAAACACTTAACACATAGAAGGACTTTCTGACCACAGTGGCAATGTAGTGGCCAAAGACAGCAACCTGTGTTCCCAGATCTCTTATAATGCCTTCTGTGTTCAATGGACTGCCATTGATGTGGTAGTGCATGGGAACTGTGTTTTTCCCAAAGGGGATGACGACATTTTTTGGCATTGAGCTTAAGGCCATGGTTCTGACACCAGTCGTTCGTCTCAGTGAGGCCTTTTTGTAGGATGTCAACATCACTTGGGGAGTTAATAATGGCTCCCAAGTTGCAATTGTCTGCGAACTTTGTCAGCCAGAGTCCCTTCATGTTGGACTGGACTTCTGAGAAGGAGATACCAAACAGGAGAGGACCCAGGACTGATCCCTGTGGGACTCCACTCGTGACTGGCCAGCAGTCTGACTTGAGTCAGCTACTTTCACACTGTGGGTTCTGTGAGTCAGTCTGCAACCCACCTAGTGATATAGGGGGTGAAGCCTAGTTTAGCGAGTTTTTCTAGGATTCTTGAGTGGGGAATGGTACCAAAGGCCTTGGCCAGATCAAGGTAGGCTGTATGAACCACCTTGCCTTCACCCACAGCTCTGGTGACGGACTCAAAGAAGTCGACCAAGTTGAGCAGGCATGATTTACCCTTCACAAAACCAAACTATGTAGGATCCAGAGTTTGGAGATGCCCCGTATCCTTGTCTATTAGGTTCATGCTGATGCGTTCCATAGCTCTGTATATCAGGCTTGTCAGGCTAATGGGGCGATAGTTCCCAGGGTCTGTAGTTGCTCCTCCTTTGTGGAGAGGGAGGACTATAGCAGTGCACCATTCGGTAGGGACAAAGCCTGAGGTGAGGCTGTGACTGAACAGGGCACACAGGTGAGGTGCCAGTTCACTCTGTAGTTCACGTAGAATACAGCCAGGGATATTGTCAGGTCCCACAGAAGCTGTATTCTTGGCCTTGGACAGTGCTGTTTTAACCGGTGCTGCAGTAATACTGGTTGCCTGGCAATTGACTGGTATTGTGACTGGTCCTTTGGGGGGGGGGTGTTGGCACTGAATCTGTCAGCCAGTATATTGGCAATATCTGTTGGCTCGGTATAGGAGGTACCCTTCTGCAGTAGCAAAGAGCAAATCTGGGTACTGCCGTGGAGGTTTTTTACATAACTATAGAAGGCCTTGTGGTTGTCTTTACTATCTGCTGCAATTCTGTTTTCATAGAGGATTTGATGAGGGATCTCAACTTTTTGTTGAGGCTGATAAGGGAGTTTTTCCAGTCTTGGGACTTCACCTTATTCTGCATCAATTTCCTCCTTCTGTTGTAGAGTTTGTTTAAGGCAGGGGACCACCAGATTGGCTTTCTTTTTTTTTTGGAGGAGAACGTCTTGGTTCTATTTAGCATGGCGAGATCCATGCATTTGTGTACATGTTCATACAGTGCATTGGTGTATGATACGGCACTCATGCAACTATTCTCCATTTGCATGGGTGCCGTGAAGTTAGCCACCTCTGTTCTTAGGAGACCAAAGTTAGCTTTCGAGAAGTTTTTCATGGTGTTTACCTTGGCGGGGATGGAAGAGATGTGGATTTGCAAGGTGATTAGTTTGTGGTCGGCTTGGGTGGCGTAACCAGGGAACCTTGTTGGCTAGGCTTACTTAGGCAGATAGCCTAGTACCTACCTATGAACCAGGGAGGAGTTGACTATTAGTGTAGAGCAATGGTCAACCATGTTAATAATGACCAGGTCAAGGATGTTGCTACCACTAGTGGGGGTAAGAAAGAGCTGGTCCAGTGCATTGCAATTAATGAATTCTAGGAAACGTTGCGCAAGTGTATTGCTACATGAGTAGTTTTCCCAGTTAATGGAGGGGTAGTTGAAGCTGCCCAGTATGAGTGTGTTAGGTTGGACCCCAATATTCTCCAGGGTGCTTAGGAATGTGGAGCGAGTGTCTTGGGACACGGTTGGGGACCTATAACAGGCTATGACCTGAATTGCTGTCTTACCCAATGTTAACTGTACCTGAAGCATCTCTGATGCATTATGTTGGGCTACCAGTCTGGAGGTGTGCGCATCCTTTATGAATATGGAAACACCACCACCTTTGGAGCTTCGGTCCAAGTTCTGGAGCCGCAAGGTGTGGAATGAGTTATAGCCTGGTAGTACAAGGGTGCCTTCTGCTGCCTTGAACCAGGTCTCTGTTACAGCACAAATGTCGATGTTCTCCATTTTAAGGAGTGCTTCGAGCAAGTGCATTTTGAGATTTAGACTTCTAGCGCTGAGCACCATGACCCTCAAATTGTGTTTGTAGCTGTTATGGGGGTAATTTGGTCTTTGGAACACCACCTAAAATAGGCACTATAGGGGTGGCAAGAGCCTGGGCCAGTATCCGGAACCCCAGGGGTGACAGATGCAGGCCATCTCTGGCAAAACATCAAGGTCTGTCAATCATATCATCCCAGGCAGACAAATACTGGATCGCCTTAGAATGACACCAGAAACTTAGCCAATTGTTGAAATCAATCATTTTCTGCTTGCACTGTGGTATCATTCTGGGCGATGGTAGGATGCTGCTCAGGGCTAGGGTTGTACCCGCCTGGGCTACATAATCAGAGAGCTCTTCCATGTTTCTTTTCATGTAGTCCAGGGAGGTACGTCTCAGGTCATTCACACCCACATGTACAATGACATAGTCTTATTTGTACCTGTTGTTGAGGGATCTGAGTGTGTGCGTTATATGGCAGATCCTGGCACTTGACAGGCAGCTGACTGCTTTCACCTTATTTAACCTAGTGAGTGGGACATCAGTGTGCCTCACTATCGAGTCACCTATGACTAGTGTGCTGGGCATGCTGTTTTGCCTTAGGGAGAGTGTGTGGCTTCCAATTTGGATATACAAGTGCATCTCTCGCAAGTTTGAGTGTTGAGAGGCAAGACGAGAGGGCTGTCTGTGTACAAGAGGCAGTTGGTATATTGCTTCAGGATGCCCAAGTTCACCAGGTTAACAGGAGAAAGCACAGGGAATTGACCTTTAGACATGCCTGGTGGGTTGGGCATTAATGATAAGTACTGGAGCTGTTTCCTTGTAGAACGTTTAGTGCTGGTTGCACTTTTGTGTGCTACAATAACTGCTACAAGAAGTCCGGTATGGTAAAGTGCTAGACTAATAAGCTAGTAAAAGTGCAGGAGAGGAGAGAACAAGCAGATCTAAGGGAAAACTTGAAGAGCAGACTTTGGCACCTCTCAGAAGCTTACAAACAGTCCTGTATACAGCAAACCTGTATCTGGAGTAGACTAATTACAGGAAAGGTGGTAAACAAGCACAACGCGGGCTTTAAAATCAGAAAGTTGAAAGAGATGGAAAAATTCTCAAACGGCCAATAAACTACAAATTCTGGGCTAGAAACTGCTCCTCTTGTGGTAGATAGGCTACTTAGTGCTTACCACTCCCACTGACAAGCTAGAAGGCTTCCCTTCGACACAGAGAGGCTTGGGAGGCTCAGAAGCTTACAAACAAGTCTTGGATACAGCAAATTTGTATCTGGACTAGACTAGTTATTGAAAGGTGGGAAACATGCACAAATGCGAGCTTTTAAGCCGGAAACTTGAAGGAGATGGGAAAAAAAAAGTGCTCAAACAGCCAATAAACTACAATGTCCGAGCCAGAAACCACTCCTCTTGTGGTAGATAGGCTTGGGGGACTCGGAAGCTTACATACAGTCCTGGATACAGCAAATCTGGACTAGACTAGTTACAGGAAAGGTCGGAAAAGTGCAAATGCGGGCTTTTAGACCAGAAAGTTGAAGAAGATAGAAAAAACTGCCCAAAAGGCCAATAAACTACAATTTCTGGGCCAGAAACCACTCCTCTTGTGGTCAATAGGCTACCTAGTGCTCATCACTCCCACTGACAAGCTAGAAGGCTTCCCTACAACATAGAAGAGACTTGGGGGGGGCTCAGAAGCTTACAAACAGTCTTGGATACAGCAAATCTATTATCTGGACTAGACTAGTTAGAGGAAAGGTGAGAAACAAGAGCAAACGCTGGCTTTTAAACCAGAAAGTTGAAAGAGATGGAAAAACTGCCCAAACGTCCAATAAACTACAATTTCTGGACCAGAAACCACTCTTGTGGTAGATAGGCTACTAGTGTTTGTCACTCCCACTGATAAGCTAGAAGGCTTCCCTCCAACACAGAAAGGCTTGGGGGGCTCCGAAGCTTACAAAAAGTCCTGGCTACAGCAAATCTGTAACTGGACTGGACTAGTTGCAGGAAACAAGCTTAGAATTATTTTTTTTTGTTATAGAAAAGCAGCTAAAACAGCACTAAAAGCAATTCAAATGCAGTGCACACGAGTGTATAGCAATATTAAAGCAATTTATTCAAAATGTATTGTGATGAACTTTGTGGTAATTGCCCTTGACCACTTTCAAAAGAAGGAAAGGGTGGAAAAACATACAGGAACATTACTGCCTACGGGAATGAAAAGACATCTACTTTCCAGGCATGTACGCAATAAGTCCTGAAGTACAACTTCTTTAATTGTCCAAATAGATCTGCTTGAGGAATTCTCTAACAAATGGAGCAGGAGGCAAACAATCTACTTGAGGACCTCCCTGCCAATGGATCAACTCCTTTAAGACCCCGGGGGCAGCTTCAATTTGTAAAGATAAGCCCTGTTCTTGCTCAGCTTGTCTGCAATAATATTCTGCTCTGACAGAATCTATGTACATTGTTCTGGGTTGCTACTTCCCAGGCTAACATAGCTAGTCTGCAAAGGGGATATAACTTGGTTGTCCCCCCACTCCCTGGGTTAATGTACAACATCACTGTGGAGTTGTCTGCGATTACTAATAGAGGGCCTTGAGTCCAAAGATGGTTTAGAGATTTGAGAACATTTACAACAGACATAATTTCTTTAAAATTTACATCATTTAATTTGCCTTATTTATTCCAAGTCCCTTGGACTTTCACCCCCTTGGACAAAGCTCCCCAAGCAGTCTATCTATGTGGTTACAGACTTTCAATTCTATTCTGTCTGTTGGTAAAGATTAAGAAGGGACTGGAAGGGCAAAGGGAGACCTGGGTTGACAGACAGCTGATTTACCCAGAGTAACTCCTTTTTCACAAACTCCAACACTGGAATCTGAAAATGAAATGTGGGTGGCTAGTGTTGCTCCAAACTGATCTAACAAACCAGTGAATGTTCCTGATGTGAAGCCTGGCCAAAGGAATCATAAGAATAGTAGAGGCCATGAAACCTAGAATTTTGAGATATTCCTTGGCAGGTGCCAGAATTTGCTTGGAACATATCAGAATGCTGTCCTGAGGAACAAAAATCATCATTAGGGATGTGTCCAGTACACATTCCAAAAACATTATCATCTGAGAGGGAATGAGGAAATTTTTCTCTTATGTTCATTTTTGTACCCAAGTCACAGATTCTTGACAACCTGTTAAAGAATCTGCAAAGATAAGTAAGCTGTCAAAATATGGGGAAATTCTGAATGCACTGCAACCTGCAATGGGCTATCAAAGGAGCAAGGCAATTACATTCTTGAGGCCGTTAAGCAAACCAATGGGCAAAGCAGAAAACTGAAACTGTAAACTAGACACAAAAAAATGTTAAAGCATCTGAAATCTTTGAGAACTGAAATATAAGCACCTTTAAAATCCAGAGTAACTACAAAACTGAGAGGTAACAGAGAAGGTAGAGCCACAGCATTTTGAAGTTTGGAATTTTGATGTGAAGGTTTCGAAAATAAAGGCCTAGGATAGTTCTCTAGATTCTTTCTTTGGCACCAAAAAGATTCCTGAATAAAACACTTTCCCTCTTAGATCTAGGGGAACATGTTTATTTATTTATTGCATTTGTTTACAAGGATAGTCCACTAGGCAATAAGATTGCCCTTCTCAGTGGAGGCCCAAAAAGAAAAATAATAATGACATTTACAAAGGACAGAAATTTTGGATACCAAAATTATGCACATTAAAAGTTTGCACAAATGAGTCTTTTACATACATCACCATTGTTCTGGTCATGTGCCAGCACTTATGAAAGACATATAATGTTATTCATGTCCTGGTGATACTTTCAGGTTTCACAGATGAAATGCATGCATTGCATTGTTTTTCCTTTACTTTTTTTATTGCATTCAAACTTGGGTGAGAGTGAATAGTAGCGTGAGGAATAGGACTCGAGTACCTAGAGTAAAAGGAGCTAAAGACTGAAAAAGGAGAGCAGAGTAGCTGGGAAAAGTGGAGAGATACAACACTAGTTATAGAATGTAATAAAAAGTAGATAAAGTACTGAGTGGAAGGCTGAAGAAGACTTTTCCTTGTAGAAAATGAGGTGGCAGGTCATGCTTTAACCTGGTTGGGAATAAGAGCATAGACACGTTATTTGTGGTGTATTGTTAGTTGAGTTTTGAAAGACTTAACATTGCCAGTTTGATTAATAATAATGAAATGGAGTTCCATATTTTAGACACATAAGAAGAGTACAGGGATTTACCTGCAAAACTATTAGACCTTTGTTGCAGCTAGAGGAGATTTACTGTGTGATCGAGCAGCTCTGGTTGAGGTGCAGGGTTGGAATAGTTAATTAAGACTAGGGCAATTTTCTGTTTTGCAGATTACGTTATGAGTGAGAGCTAGCTCGTATAGAGTTTGTCAGTACCGCAACTCCCTGGCCAATGTTGTTGTCTGACAGCTAGGCAGAGGTGGGTTTTATAAGGTAGGTTTGAGGAAATTTCACTGCTTTGTTATAACATTGTTCAAGGAGACTGGTTTGGGCAACTTGTATATCTATAAATGTGGGAGATACATACAGAATAGTTTGGAGTAGGGAAGTTGAGGCAATGTATTTCCTTGCACTATTTGTAAGGAATGGTTTGGCCCTATAAAATATGCCCAGTTTTTGGAGGGCCTTTTTACTGCCTCTTATGCGGTAGTCATATTTCATGTTGTCATCAATGATGAAGCCTAGAAGCTTACTGAGGGATAATTGCTAAATTATGGTGTTATTTGTGAAGGTTACAGCAAAGGCAGCTTTTCTCAGTGAGTATATGTTTTGGGCTAAATAGGATAAGCTTGTTTTTTGGCATTAAGGAGCAACTGTGAAGCTGACAGCCATGATTCAGTTGATACAGTAAGGGATTCAGAATTACCAGCTGAAGTTCTTACAGATTTTTGACCAAGCAGGTGCGATAGAGAATCATCTACATACAGGATTATGGTTGTGAGCTTAATAGCTAGGTGGAAATCATTTATGAATATACTGAAAAGGGGAGAAACCAAAACAGATCATTAAGGGACCCGTACAGATATGGAAGGAAAGGGAAGATGTGTTTTTTGCCATTTGACAGCCTGTTGACTACTGGTTAAGTAGCTGTCAAACCAGGACACAGCCGCTGTAGTCCTAGAGAGGACAGTTTGTGTTATAATTTACTGTGACAAGCTGCATCAAAAGCTTTTGAGAAGTCAGGAAATACTGAAGATTACTACATTGCCTCTGTTCCTGTTTTAATGGATGTTACAAAGTTGAGGGCGGCTGCAGTGGGGGTGGAACCCAAACTGCATAGGTCATACCAGATTATTTTCTTTGATGTAGTTAAGTAAGTGTCTTTGGCACATTTTGCAAGTAGTTTTGGCAGACGGGACAGCATGGCTATGGGTCTGTAGTTTGAAAGCTCAGGGAAGATGCAGCCTTTATTAGGGGTAGTAAGCAAGACTTTTTTCTATATGGAAAGAACTTGGCTTTCTTTCACAGGTTAATGACAAAAAAAAAACAGGATATGCTGCAGCATCTTCTGCAACTCTGAAGTATTCTTCTGGTAGGGTGTCGGGGGCGACAGTGGTAGGTTTTAATACTAGTAGTAGTTTTTTTATGGCGGATGCATGCGTGGAATTGTAGATGTATTTGTGGCATTGTGCAATGTGATTAGGTAAGGGAGTAATAGCTGAGGCTGATTTTTTTTTTTTTTAGGACAGAGGCAACTGATTTTGTCAAGTGGGTCTTGAATTAAGTGGCAAAGTTTTCGTGCTGAATGAGTCGGGTTGGGTGATGTGGCCAGGTATGAATAGCTGATTAACTGATAACCAGAAGAATTTGGGTTGTTATAATTATTATTAGTTTGCAGTTTTGCATAACATGATTTCTTGTCATATTTGATCCTTATTTAGTGCGGTTTCTAAGGGATTTGTATTTTTTGTACGGTGACTTCAGTTTTGTTATGGTTTTAGATTTTACAAGCTTTATCACTCAGATTTGTAAGTTGATTAACTTGTCTGGTTATCCAGGAGGCTGGGTTTGCCTTGATTCTTTTAGTTCCAATTTGAGAATGAATATTTATTACATTAACTAAAATTGTTAAATACGGAGATACCTTTATCTAGATGTAGTGTTTGTAAAATGCACCAGTTAACAGATCTGAAATCTGAGATGAACCTGCCCTCTAGGTAGGAAAGATTACACACCTGCTTGCAGTGGTGGTGCTTCTGTCTCTCTCATAGCGAAGGAGGGGAGGTGGCAATGTAAGCTGTCAGGAAGGAAGACAGAGGAGATGATGTTGTTTGGTGTATTAGTGAGTATCAATCTATAATAGATTTCCTATCACTACATTTGAAGATCAGTTAGGTAAAACCGTAAAAGTTTATAGTGTTGTTAATAGGGATGCTGTCAATATTACTGTCCAGTCAATGTTTAGATAACCTATGACTATGGCTTCTTGCAGGATATTTGCTGAGGCTCCAGAAAGGAATTACTTAGCTGTGCCTATATTATTAGGTTCATAAGTTCATAGATTAGGACTAGGCTAACTGCCCTTTTGGGTCATTTGAAGCCTAGCTAGTTGCCCCATATGAGAATCAAACCCTGCACCTTGTGTCTTTAAGGTAAACACCTTAACCATTATGTCATCCTCCCACCCTCCAGAGGTTAAGTAAATCCCAGTTTTACAAATTTATTTAAATATATTAAGTTTTAGCCAGGTTATTTTAATTTCAGGATTTGATTGATGGTGGTAAGGAGAAAGGTTGAGGGAGTTATATACAATGTCTACTGTGCCAGTCTTTTTCTTTGTTCAAAGTCCACATAAATTATAACCACAGGGTAGTTTCAACTTACATCAGATTTCTTTTTTTTAGACAAGTTTCAGAGGCAACTATATCAGGAGAATGATGGGCAATCGAAGCATAAAAATCTGCTAGCTTCTTTCAAATGCTTCTGAGAGTAATGTTAAAAGAGTGAGGGTCATAGGATTTTGAGGAATGTTGTTTATTTATAGGGGGTGTTTGCAATGTACTTGGGAGAAGGTTGCTGTGGATGAAGTGGTGTAAGGTTTGGAAGACTATCACCATACTGTTGTAGAAATGTAAGGAAAAGTAAGTTTGGGGGGGGCACTTGAACTTATTTTTTATTTCTGGATACAGATTCACAAACAAGGGGGGTAATGAATTCTGAGTTGGTGCATAAGGGCAGGCATGAAAAGGGAGGAAGTTTCCGGTACTTGTGTATGGGTGGAGTTATATTGTAGTAACTGGGTGTCTATCGTTGGTTGCAATTAATAAATTACATGGGTTAGGCATACAAGAGGAGTCAGAATAATGAAATTTGTTGGGATCATAATTGAGTGAGGTGGGATTACTGTTTTTGGGTAAACAGATTTTAAATAGCTCTGTAAACGAAATAAAGGTAAGTTAGAATGAGGTTGCTTAAAAGTAGGAGAAGGTGTTGCAGTTAGAAACTGACATAGCTACTTCTTCACACTCTGACATCTTACACCTACAGAGAGCTGAAGACACTGGGGACACAAGGAGTGTGCTGCTGCACTCATCAGGTCGTCATAAATTAAAAAAAAAAAAAAAAAAAAAGTTATGTACTTACCATAGCATTCCATGTGTGTTGTCCATCTCGAACTTTACTCTCAGGGCTGGATCTGATCCATCGGATATGTCTAGGCCTTTTACAAAAGCTCGAGACCTTCAGCAAAGCTTGTGGGCATTCTCCCCTACCCATAATGCAATTGCCTAACTTTCTCTGATCTTGTTTGCCCCTGACAAGTCATACAGAGGTAATTGCTTTCATAGATTAACAGAAAAAAATTATTTCTGAGGCTATAGAGTCCTGTAATACCCAATCAGTGCTACTCGGTCTCCCAGGAGTATAGACGGGGCTATGGAGGGTGGGTTGTGAGAAAAAAGTAACTGTCTATGAACGTCCAGAAGATGCAATGAATATTCCCCTTTATTTTGGAGGTTTGGGAAGAAAACCAGTAGCTCAATAGATTGACTGAGGTTACTTTCTGACAACTCTGGGTAAGAATGAGTGGTTGGTGCATAAAGAAACTCTGTCCTCATGAAATACCAGGTATGGTGGCTTGGAAAATAAAGCTTGTAATTCGGAAACTCTCCTTGCTGAAGTAATAGCCACTAAAAGGAGTGTTTTCCAGTAGAGATACTTCAATTCACAGGTTGTGGACAGTTCGAATGGAGGACAGATAATGTCTGACAATACAAAATTCAGATCCCAGGGTGGTGATGGGTTTTTGTATGGAGGTCTTATCACTATAGTTCCTTTCAGGAATGCCTTACAGAGTCTATTTGACAAGATTCCAGAACCATTTTCTCCTATATGAAAATTTGAAATTGCTGCCAACTGAACTCTAATAGTGGCTACAGCAGCACCCTCATTGAAAACCTTCGACAAAAATTCCCAAATAGAATGTATGGGCGCAGTAAAGGAATCTATTAGATTACTGCTGGCCCACGAAACAAATCTTTTCAATGTACCTCTGTACATTTTACATGTAGATGATTTATGAGAAAATAAAATATGTTTTACTAGAGACAAAAGGCGAGGAAATCTGGCGATCAGGGGAACTGGAGCAGCCAAGCTGTTAGCTTGAGATTGTTCAGATTGGAATGAACCATCCCTGACATGCGAGTCAGAAGGTCCAGAGCAGGGTCCAGAATCCATGGTTCATCCCACACATGAGGCTGAATAAAGGGTAACCAAATCTGTCACGGCCAATAGGGAGCAATTAGGATTATTGTAGTCTCCAACAAACTTGCTTTCTGCAAAAATTTGGGAATTAGAGGAATTGGTGGAAACGCATAAAAAAAGTCTCTGGGGCCAATCGTGAATAAATACATCCCTTGGTGACTCCTACCAAGGAAGGATCAGGGCAAAATAATTGCTGCATTTGTCATTGATGGGCAATGCAAAGAGATTGCAGCAAGGCTGGCCCCATTGCTGGAAGATCTCATCTGCAGCTTTGACTGAGGGACCATTCATGCGGCCATAAAATGGCTCTGCTCAATTTTTCTGCAATTACACTGGATTTCCCCTGAATGTGGGTTGCTATTAGAAAGCGGATGGAAATTGTTGACCATTGCCAGACCCTCAGCTTTCTGACAAAGGGGATAAGAGCTGGTCCCTCTCTGTTTGTGTACCAGACCACCAACATGTTTGACTGGATTGCTATTGTTCCGAGAGGGAGGGAGTCTTGAAATGCTTGCAATGCCAAAAGCATTGCACTCATCTCCAGGACGTCTATGTGCAAATGAGCCTCATGTTGTTGCCAGATGCCTTGAACTGTCTTCCCGAGATAATGCACCTCCCCCCATCTGGGAAACGTCCATGGTCACCGTGGCTTGGGGTTGAGGGGGAATAAAGTGACAGCCTTGAGATGCCAGAGGAGAGTAAGTCCATCATTGGAGGCCCTTTTTGCATGAATTGGTTATTCTGATCTTGTGCATCATAGGAAATTCTAGAATCGATCATTGTGTCGAAAGCAACCACTGAAATATTCTCATGTGGAGACGAGCTAGGTCAATGAGAACAAGTGAAGCAAACGTTGTTCACAGTATCTGGAGAACTAGCTTGGCAGAAGCTCACTTCTTTCTGATCAACAGTCTTACATAATGGCAAAAATTGTCCACGCTGTCTTGTGGAAGTTTTGTTATTATTGTAGTTGTGTTTATGTCTGCTTCTATGAAGACCAACCTCTGACATGGCTCTAGAGCAGATTTTTTGTAATTTATGGCAATACCTACAGAGGAACAGAGTTGTTGAGTATAATCCCTGGCTTGTAGCAGGAGATGCCTGGTTGGAGAGGTTATGAGACAGTCGTCCAGATACAGAAACACCCAGAATCCCTGGCATCTCAGGAAAACTGCCACTACTGCCATGTATTTGGTGAACACTCTGGGGGCTGTAGTGAGACCAAAGGGCAGAGCTCAAAACTGGAAGTGGCTGGCTCCCTGCCGGAAGCACAAGTGCCTTCTGGATCGTTTTTCCATTCGTTTATGGTAGAACTCATCCTGAAGGTCTATAGAGCCCTCCAATTGTCTTTTTCCAATAATGGAAGTATCAAATGCAGTGTCACCATCCGGAACTTGATCTTTTTCCAAGATTTGTTCAGATTGCTGAGATCCAAGCTGGGTCTTCAGTCCCCTGTTTTCTTTGGAACTAAAAAGAACCTTGAGTAAGTTCTGAATCCTCTCTGGTCTGCAGAGACTTCTTGGATGACTCTTTTTCTTAGCGACTTTTGAATTTCTAAGGTTGCTTGTTCCTTCTGACTGGGTGGAACGTCTGGAACTAATTTGTTTGTGGGAGTGGGAAAGAAGGGAATAATATATCCCCTAGATATGTCTTGTACCCATTTTTCGTTTGTTATCTTTTGCCAGCCTTCGTGGTGCACAATCACCCCCCCCCCCCGACTGCCTCCAGAGGCAAGCAATCAGGCACCTCTTTAGAAGTGCTGAAAGGGCCTACAAAAGAAAGATCCTCTGGAGCCCTGATTCTGCAGGCCTTCCCTGCCGCAAGGGCGGCATCCTCCATTATTGCCCCCCCTCTGCCTCTAGGGGAACATTCACCCTGTGTGTCCTGAAAAGACTGTCGTAATTTTCTGAACCACATCTTTCCACTACCTCTCTGACCTTTGGAAAAGGGTCTGGTAGGTGTGGAAAAACATACTCCAAGGGTAGACAAGGTCTTGCCTTCCTGGTCACACCTGGTGAGAGTTTCTTTTACTTTAAGCCCAAAAAGAGAAGAGCCCTCAAAAGGGGCAATAATGAAGGATGACTTGCAGGGCTCAGCGAAATCATAAAGGAGCATCCAGGCCTGCCTCCTAAGAGAAATACCTGAACCCACAGCCCTACTCATTCCATCTGCTGCATAAGATACGAGTCTCATGGAAGAGTTTACAACTGAACTGAGGGTGGTGAGCTGAGCGGTGACTATCTGCCGCCGAGTCAGCTACAGTTCCTTGGAGGGAGTCTGAAAGTTCCTTCAACAGATCCCTCTGTAATCCGGCAAAATGGGTCAAGTAGTTCAATGACAGTAAGGCAAAGATTGCTTACGAAAGGACGTGCTTCCCATACCTGCCCATGGTCCCTGAATCCTTATTCGGAGGATGGATAGAGGAACTGGTCTCAGATAGTTCCTTTTTTGTGACTATGAACATGACATTAACTGCTACACCTTTAGTTAAAAAGGGCTTATCCTTAGGGGTAGTAATGTACTTATCTGGCCTACTAGGAGCTGGCTCTATGAAATCTGGGGTCTCCAAAGCCTTCCGAGAGATTAAATCAATATGCTCATGGAAGGAGGGGTCAGACCTCAAGAGGTTGAGGGACAAAACCCGAAAGCCTTTAGGTATACTGACTCCTCAGCTGTAGGGGGGATGTGGACTGCCAGTTACCTCTCTATTTTAAAATTTCCAGGATGTCTCCAAAAGAGACATCTTCAAGAGGTGACAGTGGGGACCATTCTGCATCATCTAGGTCAGTATCAGATGTGATAGACTCCTCTGGTGATTCGAGATGCTTCATCTTGCAAGTCCTCTCCCGAGGGACCTCCTCAGTGGAGTAGTCTGCGTATGTTTTAGAAAGGGGGGGTTTCTTGTTGGACATCCTGAGGCCTGGGGTCTATGCAGTCCCGTGGAGAGGGTATATGAGAAGTCAAAGACACCTGCGGAGAACTGGGAGGAAGATCCAAGATAGACTGTCAGACTGAGATGTAGTCAAAACTCTCATGACCTCAAAGGCAGTCTACCCCTCCTCTGAACACCCCAGATCTGACAAAAGGGTTGCCGGAGCTGAAGGAATCTCTGCTACAGAAGACAGAAGCTCCGAGACAGAGGTAGGAGCCGAACCCACCCGCGTCAAAACCCCCGAGAGGCAGCGTCGGATCCAGAGAGATCTGAACCGGCTCTGTGGACTCAACCGGGCAGTATCATCTCTTAGAGGTCTCCTGTTCCGACTGGGTGGAAACACTTGGAGCAGACATCAGATCTAAGGAATCTATGGGTCCAGGATCCAAAAAGTACAGTTTTGTACCTACCATAAATGTAGATGTTCGAGGGCCATTACAGCTGCAGTAATCACATATGGGTTTTCAGCCGTCAGGCGGTCCCTCGGTCGGCCGAATTCCAAAGTCTTGGTCCGGCGTCGGTTGTTGTCGCGTACTCTTCTGACGTCAGGAAGGCTAGAGTATATAAGACACAGCCGACGCCATCTTCTTCAGTCTTTCTTGCCCCAGATGTCAGGTGCCCCCAAAAGGAAGGCAATACATAAATAAATCTAATCCACAAAAGTAAGCAAATAAAACATAGCAGGATAACCCAGTCAGCAGGTATGAAGAGGTATTCAGACCCCAAGGTCTTACCAAGTGGGGAAGGAGGGTGGGAAACCTGTACTGCAGCTGTAATAGCCCTCGAACATCTACATTTATGGTAGGTACAAAACTGTACTATGTTCATCGTGCATTACAGCTGCAGTAATCACATATGGGTAGAATCCCAAAGCTATGCATAGGGTGGTAGGTACTATACGGAACTGGGTTGAGCTAGAATGCCCTGCAAAACTGCAGTGGCAAAGCCTGCTCTTGTTCTGGAGTATAAAGGCAGATGGTAGTGTTTTGTGAAGGTATGTACAGAACTCCAAGTGGCTGCCTCCAAGATATCTTTAGTAGGCACTCCTCTGAGGAAGGCTGTAGAGGTGGCTGTGGCCCTAGTGGAGTGAGGTCTGATACCAGTAGGGACAAGCTTTCCATGATAGGAATAACAAAAGCGTATGCAGTGACCAATCCACTTGGAAATGGTCTGTTTGGTAACAGGTTTCCCTTGACCCCCCACAGCATAGGAAACGAGGAGTTGATCTGATTTTCTGAAGGATTTGGTTCTGTCCAAGTAATAACGTAGCTGCCTATGGATGTCTAAAGAGTGTAGCAGCCTTTCCCCTTTGTTTTGAGGGTTAGGGTAGAAGGTAGGAAGGTGTATGGCCTGGTTTAAGGCTACCCTAGATACCACTTTAGGCATAAAGGAAGGGTTGGTACGAAGGGAAACCCTGTCCTGATGGAAGATGAGGAATGGCTGCACCGCCATGAGGGCCTGTAACTCAGATACTCTACGAGCTGAAGTGATGGCCAGGAGAAAAGCTGTTTTCCAGGACAAATATTGTAATTCTGTTGAAGCAGCCGGTTCAAAGGGAGGTAATGTCAATTTTTCCAGTACATAGTTAAGGTCCCAAGCTGGCACTGGCTGTTTCCTTGGAGGTCTTATGTTCTTAGCCCCTCTGAGGAACTGTCGTAGGAGTGGGTGTGAGAATAAAGGAGGATCCATGTTGAATTCTGCAGAGATTGCTGAGGCATGTATTTTGATTGAGGAAAATGAAAGTCCATTGCTCAAAAGTTCAGCTAGGTACTGTAAAATCTGAGGTAGGTTCAATTTTCTAGGATCCTGCCCTCGTTTTTCATTCCAACAGCAAAACCGCTTCCATTTTGCGGAGTAAGCTTTTCTAGTAGATGGTCTTCTGGCCTCCAAAATGACATCCTGCACCTCTTTGGAGAGTAGTGTCTGATGTGATGCTAAGGAATTTTCCATGCAGCGAGACTGAGAGTTTTCAGCTGACTGTGAAGGGTTTTGAAATTGTTCTGCGTCAGCAGTAGAGGTGTTAGAGGCAGGGGCCACGGAGGAGTGTGTGTTAGGCTCCTCAGGAGTGGATACCAGTGTTGTCTCGGCCAGTCCGGAGCAATCAGTATCATCCTTGGCTTGTCTGTTCTTACTTTCAAAAGTACCTTGGGCAGAAGAGGTAGTGGTGGGAATGCATAAACTGACCAAGTTGTCCATGTGAAGGAAAGAGCGTCCACTTTCCAGGCCTTTGGGTGGAAGGTCCTTGAGCAAAACCTTTTTAATTGATGGTTTCTGTGGGAGGCAAAAAGATCTATATCTGGCCTTCCCCACGCTTGAACAATCTCTGTAAACACCTGTGGATGTAGCTTCCATTCGTGAGGATCTGTCATATGTCTGCTCAGAGTGTCTGCCAGTGTGTTTTCCATTCCTGGCAGGTACTGTGCCTGAAGTTCTATTTGTCTTTCCAGAGCCAGGTTCCAAAGAGTCATGGCTAGTCTGCACAAGGGGTATGAATGAGTTCCTCCTTGTTTGTTTATGTACCACATTACTGTGGTGTTGTCTGTTCTTATGAGCAGTTGTCCTGGATGCAGGAATTCTCTGAAAGCTGAGATTGCATTTATTACTGCCAGCATTTCTTTTTGATTGATGTGAAGGTGCTTTTCTTTTTGGGACCATCTGCCCTGAATGCACCTGTCCTTCATGTGCGCTCCCCAGGCGTAATCTGAAGCGTCTGTGGTTATGACTTGTGTAGCTTGAGGCTTGCAGAATGGGAGGCCTGTGTTTACTTGGCATGCTTGGGCCCACCATATGAATTCCTTTTGAAGACAGGGAATTATTGGAATCTCCGCTTCCAAGCTGTGACTGTGTTGAGACCATAGATTTTTAGGTACCATTGAAGTTTCCTCATGTGCAGCTTTAGCATGGGATTAGAAGAATGCAAGATGCCATGAATCCCAGAGCCTGCAGGATTTTCCTTGCAGTAAGCCTGGTACTTTTTGCAAGTATTTTGAAGTAATGAGATAGTTGCCCTTGTTTTTCTGGCGTAAGGTAAGCCATCTGGGTGTTTGTGTCCAAGTTGGCACCCAGGAAGGTTATTTTCTGAGAGGGTGTTAGCTTTGATTTCTCCTTGTTGATGGTGTATCCCAGAAAAAGCAGTAACCGTGTCACATATGCCAGGTGTTTCAGAAGTATGTGTTTGCTGTCCGCTTGGATCAGGCAGTCGTCCAGATAAGGGTAAATTTGTATCCCTTGAAGTCTGCAGTATGCAATCACTGATGCCAGGCACTTGGTGAATACTCTGGGCGCAGTAGATAAGCCAAAGGGCAATGCAGAGAATTGATAGTGGTTTGAACCTGCAAGAAATCTGAGGTATCTTCTGCAACTTTGTCTGATTGGGACATGCAGGTATGCCTCCTTGAGGTCCAATGTTACCAGCCAGAACCCCTTGCCCAGCATGGGAAGGAGTTGCTGTAATGTGAGCATCTTGAATTTTGGCACGAGAAGAAATGTGTTTAGAATGGATAAGTCCAGTATGGGTCTCCAGTCGCTTCCTTTTCTTGGCACCAGAAAAAGCCTTCAATAAAAACCTTGTGCTTGTTGGTGCGTAGGTACCTTTTGTATAGCCCTCATGTTTAGGAGCTTTGTAATTTGTAGTTGTGCCTCTACCCTTTGATTTTGTGGTAGATTTGGCATGCCTCTCATTTTTGGAAGAGTGTGAAAATGGAATTTGTAGCCTCTGTTTATAATGTCCAGAATCCATTTGTCTGTTGTGACAATATGCCAATTGTTTGCAAATAGTGCCAGTTTCCCTCCCAAAGGTGCTGCCAGTTGAATTTTGCTTGGCATGGAAATGAGGGAGTCATTGAGTCCGTTTCCTGTACTGCTGTGCACTGTCGTCACCACCTCTTGGTGCTGGTGATTGCCATTGTCTGCCTCTATAGGACCCTTGGCTTGTCCTCTGCCCCTTCCGCCTGTATCTGCCTCTTTGGGGCTTGTCAGTGGTTGGAAAGGACCAGTTTTTTGAAGGCCAATTCCTGCTGAACCGTGGTGGCTGAACCTGTAAGAAAGCTTTGACAGTTTGCATAGATTTTGCTTTTCTTCCATTTTCGTAATATATCCTCAGCATTAGCACCAAAAAGAACATCCTTATGTAAAGGTGCATCCAGAATTTTGCTTTCACATGGTCTGGCAGATTTTGTTCCCTAAGCCATGCATGTCTGCGAATGACTGATCCGGTAGCGGCCGATCTGCTGGAGGCCTCTAGGGCATCATAACCACATTGTAAAGTGTGCTTACCCACTTGTTCTGCACTATGCATCATATCCTGCAACTCTTTTATATCTGGTTGTTCAGGCTGTGACATTTTGGTCTTTAATTGTGATAACAGGAATTGTTGATATTTAATCATATGAAACTGGCAGTTTAAGGCCCTCATGGCTAGGGTGGCCGAGGTATAAACCTTCTTACCCCACCTTTCTAGAGATCTAGATTCCCTTTCCATGAGGAAGTGGATTCTTGGCCGTGGAGGCCTTAATTCCTTTAGGGCCTTGAGAAATAGTTTCAGGGTCTGCATTATGGCCTTTGTAGAGGAACTGATGAGAATTAGGTACTCTGTAATACCTATCGGCTTAACTGGTGCAGGAGGCAGAGAATCAGGATTAAGGCAGGCCTCCGAGTAAACATCATCCAATACCTCCAAAACAGGAGGAATAGCCAAAGGTCTATGCTGAGGTAACCAGAGAAATTCCCTAAGCCTTTTCTTGGAGTCTGAAAAGTCTTGGCCTTCCCAGTGGAAGTGCTCTCTCAAAGAGTGTAAGGTTTCCCAAAAGAAAAATCCTCAGGGGGATACAGAAGGAATAGACTGCTCTGCATCCGAATCCTCGAAGGGGAATAAGAGTGTTCTTCAGCATCAGAATGTTCTGATAAAATGGATCCCTGGTCAGAAGTAGGAGAATCCTCCTCTACTCTGGGTCTCTTGTCCGGAGGGGCCTGGGAGCCTCTGATAAGAGTGATAAGGTCCTCAGCCATTTTAAGCATGTGCTTCTTAGGCATGGGCCCAGGTGATGGGCCTTGTGTAGCCGGCCTAGTATGGTGCCTGGCTGTTTTGGATTTAGTGAAGGCCTTGATAGAGAAAGAGGATGAAGGCCTAAATACACCATGGGTGGATGTAGATCTATCCACATTGGTAGGCTCGACATATGCAGGGGCTTCGGTTGTAGTCTGGGAAAGGGCCGAAGAACCAGCGGTCTCGGGTACAGAAGACCCCGCCGAGGGAGTGTCGTCGGTAGTCAGGGACTGCAAAGGCGTCTCACTGAGAACCGGGCCACGTGGAGCCTACTTCGGCGTGGTGTCGGTGGAGACCGCGGTCCTCGTCTGGCGGTCCTTTTCTTTGCATTTTTTAGACAAAGCGGTAGTCGGAGTATCCGGCGTCATCTTATAATTAAACGCTTTACCAAAAGTGCTGGGCGAACTCCGCCCGGCGCTTGATAGTGCATTTATTGAAGGTAGCGCAAAAGCGACAGCCCGAGACGTCGTGGTCTGGGCCCAAACAAGGTATGCAAAGGGAATGGAAATCCTTATGCGGTATTTGCTTCCCACAAGAAATACAATTATTAACTTTTTCTGACATCGGTCTGAGGCAAGAAAAGATTCCCCAACGGGGTACTTAGCTTTAATGAAGACTTCGGTTCCAAAATTTTTCGTAATTCAGGAGCTGGCCGACCGGCACTTGCAAACTGCTTCTGCTTCGGGCACCGCGCGGCAAAAAAGACTGGAGAAGATGGCGTTGGCTGTGTCTTATATACTCTAGCCTTCCTGACGTCAGAAGAGTACGCGACAACAACCGACGCCGGACCAAGACTTTGGAATTCGGCCGACCGAGGGACCGCCTGACGGCTGAAAACCCATATGTGATTACTGCAGCTGTAATGCACGATGAACATCAGACAAACTGGACATCCAAATCTTCTGACTCCAAAACCAGGGGACAGATCGGAGGAGGAACAGGTGCCAATGAGGAGGATTTCATCTGATCCGATTCCTTTGGGTTCAGATCCAGTAACAACTTGGCCAAGGCCAGTGTCTTTAGAAGCCTCTACACTACCCTATCAACATCATCATCACACAAACTCCTGGTAGACCGAATAGAAAGGGTTGGAGACCTTGACTTAGTCCAAGAGATGGGAGCTGAGAAGGTATTGATTCCAATGAAAGGGAATGGCTCCGATATCTAAATTCAGGAGGAGCCAAAGAGGTCGAAGCCAAGGGTTCCAGCTGCAGTGATGAACTCTTGGATCCAGAAAGGGTTCTGTTGGAGCAGACAGTCTAGGAGTGTTATGCTTCGGCTCCAAGGAAGACTTTGGTGCCAAAGAAGAATGTTTTAGTGATTTGTTAGATTGTTCCGATTTGTCAGGCTTAGAAGGGGTTGCGGACTCCAGAGAAATCGCCTCAGAGAAAGGAGTTTTCAGCAGTCCCTATAAAATGAACTTGTTTTTTGCGTTCCATAAGAGCCCTTTGGTTAAAACCATGACATAGGGAGCATGATTCTTGGAGATGAAGAGGCCACAAGCAATACACACAAAGTGTGAATCTCTTAGGGGCATCTTCCTTCCACACTGCTCAATTTTTTTGAAACCAAGAGGTTTCCCTTCCTGTTTCTGAGACATTTTTAATAAGAGTGAATCAGAAACAAAAACAAATTAGAAAACACACACAACACAGACACACACACACACACACAAGACAGACACACAGACACACACACACAGACACACAGACACACAGACACAGACACAGACACACACACAGACACACACAGACACACACACAGACACAGACACACACACAGACACAGACACACACACACAGACACACACACACAGACACACACACACAGACACACACACACACACACACACAGACACACACACACAGACACACACAGACACACACAGACACACACAAACACAGACACACACAGACACACACAAACACAGACACACACACACAGACACACACACACACAGACACACACACACACAGACACACACACACACAGACACACACACACACAGACACACACACACACAGACACACACACACACACAGACACACACACACACAGACACACACACACACAGACACACAGACACACACACACACACACATACACACAGACACCAGAAACATCCTGTAAATTAAATGCATGGAAAAGTTTCAGAAAAATAAAAAAAAAATTTTTCTAAGCAGAGGAACTCAAACAAATGATAAAGGGGACAATAATTAGACAGGAAAACGTCTGCTAGCTTATACAGATGGTTTGGTACTTTTTATGTGGTCGACTTTTCCTGGATTCATTTTTATTTCTAGCTTATACAGACGTTAGTAGATGTCCTCTAACTTAAATGGATGCTAACAGGTGAAAGAAAAGGGAATCAACACTCACTCTCTACAGACAAAAATAAGGGCAAGGATATATAGAAAGAGGAGAAAAACTATATCAAACTAACATCTAACTAATAGTACAAAAGGTTAAGTTTAAAAAGGGATTTTTAACAGAAAAAAAGCACTTAGCCCAGAGCTTGCTTCAGAACCACTTCCTTCGCAGAGCGGCAAACAAGATCTGAGGAAGTTGGGGAGTCGCATTATGGGCAAGGGAGAATGCCCACAACCTTTGCTGAAGGTCTCGAGCATCTGTAAAAGGCCGAGATGGATCCGATGGATTGGATCTGACCTCCCATCAGTGAGAATAAAGGCAAGATTGACATCACATTAATAGTTATATACTTACCATAACTGTGTTGTCCAGTTTAATTATGCATCATGAATGGGTTTTCGGATCCAACTCGGCCATTTCTTCCAGACGTACGATCAGAGTCTCAAACTCCTCCCTCTCCCATGATGCCTCAACTCCTCTTCAAACCCTCAGATCGAGTTTGCTGCCCCTTCCTCAAGATGATTATCCCAAAGGTAGTAGAAATACAGAGAAAGAGACCTACTGGAGTCCAAACTAGGAACCAGAGGGTTCCAAAATCCTCTAGATTGTTCTCAGCTGTAAAAAAAAGGAAGGGGGAAGGAAGATGGGATGCGATGCATAATGAAATTGGACAACACAAATGCCAAGTTATTGTAAGTACATAACTACTAATCTGATGTTGTCCACTTCATTATACATCACAAATGGGCCAGAGTCCCCAGCTCCATGAACCCTGGAAAGACCTCACGGAAGACATCCCCGAGCACCACAGAACCAAAGGATGCTCTGTTCCTGGAAATGATGTCCAACTTGTAGTGAGATACAGCGTATGAGCTGTGGACCAAGTAGCTGCGGCACAGATTTCATCAACTGGAGTTATAGCAGAATAAGATGAGGAGGTCGACATTGACCTGGTGGAGTAGGCTATAACTGGACGGGAACGTTGCTTGCCTTTTTGAGAATAAACTGTAGAAAAACACTCCATAATCCATTTGGCTAATGTAATCTTAGACAGCCTGGCCCAACCCGTTTGGCGAAAAGGCAATGGACAACTGCTCTGATTTTCTATGAGGTCTGGTTCTATGCAAGTAGAAATGTAATGGTCTGTGAACATCCAAGGAATGCAACATGTATTCACATTTATTGGAGTAATTAGGAAAAAATAAGGGCAAGTGGATGGTCTGGTTAATGTTTGCCTCAGAAACGATCTTTGGTATGAAAGAAGGATTTGTTCTAAGAGAAACTCTAACCTTGAAGAAGGATATGTACGGTGGTTGAGAAGATGGAGCTTGTTATTCTGCTACTCTTTTAGCTGACGTAATAGCCACAAGAAAGGCGGTCTTCCATGACAAATACTTTAACTCACAAGAAGTAGCAGGTTCAAAAGGTTTCTTGGTGAAACACTGGAGTACCAATGTAAGATCCCAAGGCGGAGAAGGATCTTTGATCAGAAGCCTAAGATGAAAAAAACTCTTTTAGAAAGGCCTGACATAATTTGGAAAAGGAAAGGAGAAGGGAAAACCAAACTCCCTTCCCCACGTGGAAATTTGTGATAGCCTCAAATTACACCTTTATGGTAGAAAAACTACCTCCATCATGGAAAAGTGAGCTTAGGAACATAAGGATGTCAGAGACTGAAGCTGAATAGAAGTTGATATTCCTTTGAGAGGCCCAGATGGAAAACCTCTTCCATTTGCTACAATATATTTTCTTGATAGAGGGCGTTTTAGAGGCAAGGATAATTTCATGGACAGGGGAAGGCAGCCTGGACTTAAGCAAAAAAACACTGGAAGTGAAGAAACCAAGCAGTTAGTTTGAGGGATCAGAGTTTGGGAATCTGTCATTCTGACAGATGGGAAATCAGATCCTGTCTGGGATCCAGTATCCATGGAGGACATTTGCTGTGAGACCACAGGAAGGGGAACCCATACCTGATGAGGCCAGTGAGGGGAAATGAGGATTAGACTGGTCTTCAACCTACTGGCTTTCTGTAGAACTTTGGGCATTGAGGAATCAATCAGAGGATAAGCATAAAGGAGACCCGGGGGCCAGTCATGGACTAGCCCATCCATGTGCGACTCCCCTGGAGTGGGGATCAAAGCGAAGTACTTGCTGCACATGTTGCTTAGGGGAGAGGCAAATAGGTCACAAGGTTGGCTCCAATGGCTGAAAATCTCCTTCTCTGCTTTCTGGTTCAGGGACCACTCATGAGGACTTAATGTCAACCTGCTCAAACTGTCTGCCAGAATGTTGGATTCTACCAGGATGTGCGTTGCAATGAGAAAGCAGTTTGAAGCAATCGTTCATTCCCAAACCCTCATGGCTTGTCTGCAGAGTGGGTAAGAATGCCCCCCCCACTTGATGTATCATTATGACAGACACATTGCCTGTCAAGACTGCAACTGTCCCCAGAGGAAGGCAGTCCTGAAAGGATTGCAACATGAGAACCACCACCCTAATCTCCAGGACATTTATGTGCAATTTGGTTTCTGTAGGGGGATCATGTGCCTTGGACCATCTTTCCCTGAAAATGTCCCCACCACAACAGGGAGGCGTCTGTGGTCACTGTGACTAAAGGGGGGGGGGGAGAGAATGAAGGGTCTGCCAAGATGAAGGTCATCTGTAATCATCCACCACTGCAGGTGATGCCTACACATCAGAGTAAGCCTGACTGGGGTTGATAATGTGCGATATCGAATGAACCATTGTACTGCCAGAGTACACTGCAGAACTCACATGAAGAATCTGGCTAAGGAGGGCTCTAGAAGAATGGTGGCCGACATGGAACCTAAGGCCATGAGGACTAGGCGTGCTGGAGGAGATGGGGTGTCTAATAGGCACTGAACCTGCTGCCTCAGAGATCTTATTCTCTGTAGAGGTAGGGGTGCAACTTGAATAACCGTGTTCAATTGTGTCCCGAGGAATTTGATTGACCTCTAATGTGTCCATCTTGGATTTTGCCATGTTCACTGTGATTCCCAGATGGAGAAAAAGGCACATCACCTGAATCGCCTGGAGTACATGATGCCTTGGGGGTTGCTGTTAGGAGCCAATCGCCCAGATAGGGAAACACCTGGAATCCCTGCAGACAGAGGTGCACTGCAACTACTGCCATGCACTTGAACACCCGGGGGCACTGGTGAGGCCAAAGGGCAGTGCTCTGAACTGGTAATGATCAGCCTACAGCTGGAAGTGTAGACATCTCCTGGACCGCCTGTTTATTTTGATATGATAGTAAGCGTGCTGGAGATCTACTGAGCACATCCAGTTGTCCTTGCGCAGGAGCAGAAGAATGGACTGTATTGTAACCATGCAGAACTTTGTCTTGACAAATAGATTCAGACTGCTCAGATCTAGGATAAGGTCTCTGGTCTTCTCTGGCACCAAAAAGAAGCCTAAGTTCCGCATCCTAATTGTTTGGTTGGGACCCGCTGGAGGACTCTCGTTTAGAAGTTTTTGTGCTTCTAGAAGGGCACTCTTCCTCTGACTGGGTGGAATGTTGGGGAGATGCTCCTCGGTGCGGGGAGGAGGAAGGGAAAAGGGAATATAGTAACCTCTGGAAATTATATTTAACACCCGGGCATCTTTTTTTATGTTTGTCCAGGCTTCTGGGTGTAAGGATAGTCTGTCCCCGACTGCCTCCAGAGTAGGACAGTCGGGCAGTGCTGAAAGGGCCTGTCAGAGAAGGGTTCAATGAAGCCCTGGTTCTGCAGACCCCCCTTTCCTCTGGGATGACATCTATCATTAAATCCTCTCCCTCTGCCTCTAGAAGAGGATTTGTCTTGCGAATCAGGAAAGGGCCCTTGGGATTTGCAGAACCACATCTTCCTGCTCCGTTGGTTCCTGGAAAAGGTCTGTTGGGGGGAAGAAAACTTGATCTCTATGGCAGATAAGGTCTTGGCCCCTGTTCGCTGTGGGCAAGAGTCTCCTTAACTGACAGTCCGAACAAGGAGGAACTGTCAAAAGGGGTGTTTAATGAACGACGCCTTGAAGGGGTCCGCAAACCCACACAGTCTCATCCAGACATGTCTCCTAAGAGCTATGCCTGAACCAGCCACTTGAGAGGTTCCCTCTGCTGCATGGGAGATTAACCTCATCGAGGATTTAGCAACAGAAATTAAGGGCCAAGGGACTGAAGGCTGAGCAGAAGCCACACGGCATCTCCAAGTGCCCCGGACCCAAGCAATAAACACACCTCTTGTGGGCATCCGACTGGGTAATCTTATACCCACAAGAGGCACACCTCAAAGTCAGATGGTTTTTCTGGCTTGCCTGCCATGCTGGAGAAAAGTACTCACACAAGCCCTACTTGCACACTCACTCACAACCAACTACTAACTAAACTTACAACTAAAAAACAGTGGGAAATTTTTTTTTTTTTTTTTCTTTAAGAGAAAGAGGAAAAAAAGGAGAGAGAGAGAGAGAGAAGTGGGGAAGAGAAAAATGGAAAGGCAGGAAGATCCCTAATGCCAGCAAAAAACTACAGTGTCTAATGGGAGGGGAGGTTATATCTAAAAGTAAGCTAAGCTAACTACCAAAAGGAAAAAAAAAGAGTTCTAATTTACAGGAAAGTTTACAAGAAGAGATAAAAAAGAAATTTCACTTAACTGAAGAGGGGCTTGCAATCGTGGCTGTCTGGAATGGTGGCAAATTAGATCTGAGGGTTTGAAGAGGAGTGAGGCATCATGGGAGAGGGAGGAGCTCGAGTATTGGATCGTATGTCTAGAAGAAATGGCCGAGCTGGATCCAAGGACAGATCCAAAGACCCATTTGTGATGCATAATGAAATGGACATCGGATACTGACATTAAACTTGTAACAGCACCACTTTGCTTAAAGAGCGTATCATACAGGGCCCTGCACAGGTGTCAACACTTTAACTGCAGACTGGCAACAGAAAAATATTATTTATTTAGCAGTTGCCCATTCTTTATCCAATGCAACTGTCTCACTACTTTTACCTTTTTAGACGCACATTATGTCAGTCTCCCATTCAATACACAACTACAACAGCTCTCTCCTAGCTTAGATTAGCATTTTAAAGATGCTAACCAGTTACTTGCATAGGTTAAACATACTCCAGTTATACAGAATCAGACAATTCTTCCTATATTTGTGATGTCTCAGCAACATAAAATTAAAATTAAAGCTGTGTGAGTGCAAGTTTAAAAAAAAATCAACTATTTGACAAAAGTGCAGTGCTCTTTGCCATGTGTGTTCTATACCCTCCTGAGACAGCATCTGACCTGAGATAAGAGGGAGCAGGGAGATTTGACAGGATGGATGAAGAAGAATCCTTTTAAAGGGAAGAAGGAAATACACTTTCACCTGTACCCTTTTTGAATGATTCTCAAAACCCAAGTATCTGAAGTTATCTGGTGTCACTGACGGAAAAGAAGAACAAGACGTTGGGAAAGCTTTACAGGATTGCCAGGGTGATGAGAAGGGAACACGTGACAAGGCATACACTCATTCTGTTTTCTTAGACTGCGCTTTGTTTTAGAAGGACCATCCTTTCTTCTTTGAACCTCCCTGCTTCTGCTTTTTGAATTTTGTTTTTGCCTGTGCCTTGCTGGAAATTATTATTCTCTTTCATGAAAAAAGAAACTGAACTGGAAGAAAAGTTCCATTATATTTTGGCAAACAGGGTTGAAAAATCTGGCTAACCCCCTGAATTAACTTTCTCTTTTCATTAAACCTTTTAAGGACCAAACACCACCACCTTAATCAAATTGGTATTCAAGATCTTGGATTGACATGTCTAGTAAATTCGGAGAATGTAGCCAGGCAAATCTTTTTGTCACAGACCCAGCAGCAGCTGCCCTGCAAACAGCATCAGCAGTGTCATAAGCACATTTTAGAGAATGTTTAGTTAACAGAGAAAGATGATACTTGTGAATTCAGAACTGCTTTCATCTCTGAAGAAGGGATATCAACAACCATCTTTTTCAGAGGAAGCCATCAAAAACTTAAGATGTGTACCTGACAATTCACTATTTTGAAGGCTAAGGTGGTAGAAGTAAAAAATTTTTCCCAAACCTATCGACTTTTAAATGAAAAAGGATACACTTATCCCAGCTTGCTAGACAGAAAATAAGTTGCCATAAGCAGCATGGCAGGAGCCGATATGGACAAAGAATGGACTGTAGGATCTGACCTGGGATTATAAAAAAAATCTATTTGTGGTACTGGGCCACCTTACAATTATTTAGACTTTTTGAAAGCAGATGTCTGACTGTCAGGCAAACTGATAGCTGCAAAGAAAGCATCCTCTAAGGCTGGCAACACAGGAAACAAATCCTTCACTCCGGCAATAGTCATCAGAAAAAGACAACTCTTCAGAAGGAGAAATCTGAAGAGTGATATGCATCACAGTCCTTATGCTGTGGAATAGGAACTTGAGAAACAGTCTTAAGTTTAAATCCCGTTGCCCAGACTGGCATCAGAATCAGAGAGGAAAATCTTTTCCTTTTAAAAGAGAAGAAATCATCAAGTAAATACTAAATGGCCTTACACAGACTTTTAGTAAAGCACAGTCAATTCTCCATGTGTGCTTTAGAAAAAGACAAATGTCTAACCTTAGGCTTTTTTATCTGGGAGACCTCTAGAAAGAGAGCTACTAGAAGGATAGCCCCTTACCCAGGAATGAAGTTGCTTATTTCAACTAAGCAAAGGAGCATCAGCTGGCCCTTTCCCCAATTCCAGTATGACTGGTTATCCCCTTGCCTGAAAACAGCAGCTGGTCGAAACAGGCTAAAAGAAAGCGATGAGCAGTCAGATGAGAAACAGATGGCTACACCGGCTAAGGTGAAGGATAAGCTAAAGCCAAGACAGAAGCCTCCTGGATAACTTTCCTCTTCTTGTGGTGCTGAAGGAACAACTGAGATAACAGGACCGAGGTCCATGTTTTCACCATGAAAGGTGTCTAAAAAGGGGCTTGCTAAGCTTTGAAGAATCAGTCTTACCTCCCAACAGAAAAATTAAGTTCTGAGGTAAACTTCTTTGGTGACAATCACACAACACACTAGCTCCAGTCCTTAACAATACTTTTAGACTGAAAACTAATGGTTTTCCTTACAAAGAAATGATATACAAGGGAATCCCCACAGGGACAGAAGCTTGTCTGTCTACCAAAAAAGGTGACAGACAAGTGGGTGGAAGAGGTTAGGATAAAATGTAAAATAACCTGACAGGAAAAATACATTTTATGGCAAAAAATTTTACTGACAACCTTCAAAGCTATAAGTCCTAGTCCCCAGCCACAAGTTTGACATAAAATAAATAAAAATAAAAATTCTCACAAAAATTAAATATTTGAAAGGCACTTCCCACAGGGAACCAAGATCCAAAAAAATTAAGATTTGAGGTTACATTTTTGATGACGACCACTAAAAACACCAGTTCTAACCTCTAATCAATACATTTGACAGAATATTTTTTTTCACAAGAAATGAAGTGTAAGATAGTCCCCAACAGGGTACCTATCTGCCCAGCCTTGAAGGGCTAGCTAACCAATCACCTGAAGCCCACAGGAATGGGAAGAAAGTTTTGGAGCCCGAGCCACTGACTTTATGCTGCTCACCTCAAACTGTACAGTGGCCAACTGTACATGGAAAGTGTCCTAAAGCTTTGGAAGCTGGCTGGCTATTCCAATCCTTGGCAGGACATCTCATACAGCTTAGGCTACTGCAACAGTGATCTAATGATGAACATCAACTGTACCTATGGCGAATAATCTAAGCACTGCGTCCTCCTTTAGTCCAACACTCAAGTTTCTCAGTGCTATCCAGAGCCCTCCTAACCATGTGGGACTGGAACTAGAAGAGGTGATGAATACCTGTGGGCACCAAGCCCAAAATTACAAAAGAGAAAACTCTCTTGCCATACTTTTTCAAAGTTAGGCAATAAAGTGGAAAAGTATGGTGTCCGAGACCTGTGCTGGCCAATAAAGGAAATACAGCTAGGATGCTCAGTCAGTCAGTTCTACCTACATAGATCAGGCATGCAATGGATATTCAGCTTCTTGAGGACTGAAAGGGCAAAGTCAGTGTGCCTCTCGGCTGTCTGGATAGTACCTCTAATGACTTGCTCCATATGGGATATAACCCAGAGCTCTTTAAGCCTCTTCCCTCGAAACCCCACTACAAACTTCGGAGTAAAGAAAAAAGGGATGCAGGCCAAACCTTAACAGCTCTCTAGTGCAGGGGTTATATCTTGGGGAAGCTGAAGGGAAGACTCCAACATTATCCTTCTCAAAGAAAACAGCTCGGAGTCCTCTTGTTCCTATGAAGGGTCAGGGTATGAGGACATTCTTAGCACCCCCACTACCCATGGTAGTAAACTCATGCATGGTATCATATGGTGGGGAGCATGTGACAGTCCAATATCTGGTGTGTTATGCCAGCTTCCACCAGATGTTAACATTTGTTTGATATGTAGCTCCTGAAATAAATGCTCTAGAGTGTAATAATGAGCAAGAGGACCTTCCTCAACTGGGATTTGCCAGCCCAAATGGGTCTGGGAAGCTACTACATGATGGGGACTCTTCATTTTGATTACTATTAATAGGAGACTGTCTGACTTCATGGACTGCTCCCAAGATTATGCTAGTGAACATCATGTTTAAGCTGTGGACTGACTGGTTCATGAATACAAGACTGTTACTCCCAAGGAGGGAGTTGCGAGAGCAGCTCCTCCAGTCCCATTGGCCTCCATCAAGGTGGGGGATACAAACAGGCTACAGTCACTAATGCGGACTAGCTTAGTACCTGGAGGGACCCACTGAAAACCAGACTTGCTTTTTGGAGGCTCAGGCTTCAATCTGCCCTCTGAATGGCTGCCTTGTGTCAGTGCTCCAACTTATGCTTGTAACCACATGGAGAACACTCAGAGTGTTCCTCTCATTTTGAGTTTTAAATTAACTTCTGTCTTCCTTACTGCAAAGTAGGCTAAAAGCTTCTTCCAGTTAGGTCTTTGACTGGACTGAAACAATGAGATTTGCACCCGTTATCCATGTTGTCAAACTTCTTGCAAGTCAATAAAAACAGTGGCAGTGTGGGTCTATCCTGATAACTTGACACAAAAGACGGACACTTAATGTACACTCTTTTAGGGTGGGAACGGAGGACTTCAACAGCAAAGATCATAACCTGAACTGTGCAAGTGGCAAAAAAAAAAATGAAGTGATGGCTTCAGGGGATATACAGTCAGCACTTCACTGCATGCATTGGCACAGATGAGTGATCACCACAAAGCATGGAACTTCCAAGGTTTTGCCAAATGGTGAGTAGTGGTGAGGATGGACCAGACCAAAGACACACTATGATGGGTCCTTGGTATTAGCTTTAAATCATTTCTTGCAAATTACAAATGAGAATGTTTTATTCTTGTAATCAGATCTTGATTAAATGAATGCGCAAGAGGGATCAAACAGAGATAAGAGGAAAGTTCTATAACCCGGTGAGTATATATGCAACATCTGATCTCAGATACTTTCTTGCTTTGGTTGACCCTCAAGACAAAACCCAAGAAGTAAAAAAAAAAAATATTAAAGTTATCTGGAAAGACAGAGCCAACGGAAGGTCAAATAGCAAAGGCTCAGAAAACTTGAGTTTTAAGCACTGGGTATCAGAGAAGACATAAGCCTTACAAACATAACACAAACACCTATACTTAATGAAGATATAAAATGATGACCAAATCACTGTAGCACAAATGGAGATATTTTTGAAGAAAGCAAGTAGCCATACCTCTAGTGGAGTGTCCCTGGACCTTCAAATAACATGATATGGTGCAATTAGCAATATTGACCTGAACCAAGTTCATTTCTATACTGTAATCCATTTCCTGCCTGTAGCAAAACTAGTAAAGGAGATAAAAAAATAGTTGTGTAAAATCTTACCATAACCATAGATGTACTTCTTTTCCATGTTGCAGTATTCCAAATTCTTGGGTTATCCTCTGCTTGCTATCTGAACATCTAGCCAGTATACAAAAGCTTGTAGTCAGTACTAAGTACGTGGGACGTCTGACATTGGCCTAGTGTGCATGGGCCATAAAAGTGACATCTGCATGTACCTTTCCTCAGAACTGAACGCCCCCCACTTGGACCCCAGTCCCAGGATAGCTGTATAAGCCCTGTGCCATCCAAGAAGGAACGGTTTAGAAGAAAGCCCGTGATGAAGTCATGGCTCTAGTGGAGTGAGCCTTAATTCTGGAGTTGAGTTGTTTACCAAGGAATATGTAGCAGAAGGAAATAGCAGAAATGGTCTGTTTTGTCACCACCTTACCCAGAGCTATGGGGTGAAAGGAGACAAATTGTCTTGATTTCCTAATGGTCTTAGTCTTGCCAAGGTAAAATTTCAGTTGTCTGTGAACATATTGGGAATGCAACACTCTCACTTGTCATTTTGGAGTGAGGAAAAAAGGTGGGTAGGTGGATACCATGATTTAAGGATAGTTCATTGATCATTGATCACCTTGGGCATAATGGAGAGGGGATGGTCTTCCGGGTCACTCTATCCTTGTAGAAAATAAAGAAGGCAAGAGTTGCTATGAGGGCCTGGAGCTCTGCTACTCTTCTGGCTGATGTGAGGGCCACAAGGAGTACAGTTTTCCAGGTACAATGTTTCAGGGATGCCTTCAAATCTGGTTCAAATCTGGTTCAAAGGGGGCAACAGTGAGTTTCTCTAAAGCATAATTTAGATCCCATGGAGGTGGAATCGGCCTCCAGGGGGCCTGAGGTGTAGTACTCCCTTAAGGAATAACTTTGGAGGTAGACTGGAAGCAAGAAAGGGATCAAGAGGCAGACAGGCTGAAATAGCAGCAAGTTGTGCTTTAATGGAAGAATATGCCAACCCTGCTTGCAAGAGTTCACACAGATAGGACAGCACTAAAGGGACCTTACTTTGAAATTGGTCTAGTTGTCTTTGTAGACACCATATGGAGAATCTCTTCCATTTAGACAGATAATAACTCCTGGTGCTAGGTTTCCTGGCCTCCTGCAAGACTGTTGGCATGTCCTCAGGGTAAAGGTGACTAGAAGGGATCAAAATTCTTTCACCGACATGTTCAAATTCAGAGATTCCAGATGGGGATGTATTACGGATCCCTTATTCCTGTGTGAGAAGGTCCACTCTGTGAGGTAACTTGTGATGATTGCCCCTGGCTAAATGCAGGAGGAGGATCCAATGCTGTCTTGCCCAAAAGGGAGTCACCAGCAAGATTTTTGGTTTGGCCTGCTGCATCTTCAGCAGGACTTTTTGAAGTAAAGGGAAGGGGAGAATGCATACAGAAACATCCTCTTCCACGAGACTGAAAAGGCATCTGTTGCCTTTGCTAACAGGCTGGGAAAACTGGTGGAAAAGAGTGGTAACTGTCTGTTCAGAGGGAAGGCAAACTATTTGTGGTGTACCCGACCTGTGGACAATATCCAGAAACACATCCCTGTGAAGCATCCATTTGTGGGATTCTGACATGGACCTTTTCAAGGTATCTGCCTGAATGTTC
Source organism: Protopterus annectens (assembly GCF_019279795.1). NCBI lineage: Eukaryota > Metazoa > Chordata > Ceratodontiformes > Protopteridae > Protopterus > Protopterus annectens. Next base: position 1,696,356,641 of record NC_056728.1, read on the forward strand.
TGAGCTGAAGGGATGTAAACTACCTGCAGGGAGACTCCGTGTTGGGCTGCCAGGTGCCAGGCTTGGAGAGCAAGTCTACAAAGCAAATAAGATTTGGTTCCTCCCTGTTTGTTCATGCACCACAGAACTGTAGTACCTGTCTGTGAACAATTTCAGGGGACCTTGTTTTACAGCATGAAAGAAGGCTGTCAAGGCAAACAGGATATCTCTCATTTCTCTGATGTTGATGTGTTCCCGTCTGAAGGTGTGTAACCAGCTACCTTGCACTTTCAGGCTGCCCAAAGTACCCCCCCCCCAGCCCAGATCTGAAGCATCGGTGTGCATTTCCTGGACTGGTGCAAGGGGTTGTAATGGAAGTCCTGGGATGAGTGTGACTTGATTCAACCACCACAGAATATCCTTCCCTAGGCAAGAAAGGAAGGGGCTGCCGAAGTCCAAGGGGTGTGAGTGTTGGGTCCATGTGGACTTCAGGTACAACTGTAATTTCTTCATGTGAGGTCTTGCCAGAGGCAGAATGGGTATAGTGGAAGCCGTATGACCCAATTGTCTGGCTGTCTAAGCAGTGGCTTTGAGAACTGAGGCCAGATATTGCCTCAAGGCTTCCACATTTTGAGGTGGAAGGAATGCTCTCTCATGACATCTGTCCTTATCCTGCAGCCTAGGAAAACCTGGTGCTGGGAAGGACTCAGGTTGGATTTTGGAAAGTTTATGTTGAATCCTAGTGCCTGCAGGACTGAGAGGACTTAGTGAAGTTGGGTCTGTAGGGATCTGGCGCATTCTGCCTGAATCAGGAGGTCATTCAGGTATGAGAAAATCTGAATCCCTTGGACCCTGCAAAAGGCAAGGACCTGGAGCCAGACACTTGGTGAAGACCCTTGGAGCCATAGACAGTCCAAAGGGCAAGGCCAAGAACTGAAAATGTAAGGAACCAACAGCAAAGCATAAATATCTCCTGTAGTGGGACCTTATAGGGATATGGAGGCAGACATCCTTTATGTCCAAGGTGGCTAAAATCACTAAGGTACAAATAAAGGAAAAAGGGTCTGAAGGGTAAGCATATGAAAGGTGGGTACCTGTTAGAAAAGACTGAGGCGAGAGAGATCCAGGATAGGTCTCAAAAGGTCCATCCTTCCTGGGAAAGTACAGTTGTGTACACTTACCATAAATGTAGATGTTCAAGTGTATTCACTGTTGCAGTCATTACATTTGGGTAATCTGCTGGCAGGTTGCCCTCAGTCGGCCTGATTAACAAAGTCTTGGGTCCTGCGTTGGTTGCTGTCCCTTTGTCCATGATGTCAGGTCATCAGGGGGTATAAAACATGCAGCCAACTCCATTACATCAGTTTTTCTTGCCCCAGATGTCAGGTGCCCCCCGAATGGGGAGCCAAATATTTAAGTAATTAAAAATACAAAAATATACCTCCAAACAAAAGAATGGTAAGTGTACACAACTGTATTATGCTCTTCGTGTTTCACTGTTGCAGTAATTACATTTGGGTAGATTCCTAAAACTATGGTTGGGAGGATGGATTTATACAGCATTAGGACCAGCTATAAGGCCCTGCAAGACAGCAGTGGCAAAGCCAGCTCTGGATTTAGAGAAGAAAGGTAAATGGTAATGTCTGGTGAACGTATGAATTGAGCCCCAGGTAGCAGCTTCTAGAATGTCTCTGGTAGGAACACCTCTGAGAAAGGCTGTAGAAGTAGATGCAGCCCTTGTGGAATGAGATCGGATCCCCTGGGGGATAGTTTTTCCATGGTGCATATAGCAGAAACAAATAAAATGGCTTATCCATTTGGAAATAGTCTGCTTTGAAATAGCTTTTCCCTCTGCCCCTGCAGCAAATACCAACAGTAGTTGTTCAGATTTTCTTAGAGATTTTGTCCTGCAAGTAAAATCTAAGTTGTCTGTGTACATCCAATGAATGCAGAATCTGCTCCCCTTGTTCTGTGGATTGGGAAATAAAGTTAAATGAATGGTCTGATTAAGAGCCACACTGGATACCACCTGGGTGGTCTTAAGTTTTTGGCCCCTCTGAGATACTGGTTTAGCACAGAATGAGAGAAGAGGGGAGGTTCTGTGTTGTAATGAGCTGAAATGGCTGAGGCATGGATTTTTATGGAAGAAAAAGACAGGCCCTTGTGAAGCATCTCAGTTAAGTATTGTAAAATCTGAGGAATACTGGGCACTGCTGTGCTTATCCCTTGTGATTGATTCTAGGCAAAGAATCTTTTCCATTTGTCAGCATAAGATTTTCTAGTACTAGGCCTTCTTGCTCTCAAAATGACATCCATCACAGGTTTGCTGAGGGATGCTAAGGGTGAATTTAGGTGATTAGCCACACTGCAAGATTCAAAGATTGGAGCTGTGTGTGCAGAATTTGGTTGTTCTGCTGAGACAGCAAGTAAGGTGTCTGAGGCAGGTGCCACGGTGGAAGGTGCGACACATTGCGCAGGAGTGGGTACCAGTGTTGGCGAGGCCAGTCTAGAGCAATCAAAATAATTTTTGGTTTGTCCTGTTTGACTTTTAGTACAACTTTGGAGAGCAGAGGGGGAAAAGCATAGACTGATAGATTTTTCCAGCTGAATGATAGAGCATCCACTTTCCAGGCTCTTTTGTGATGAGTTCTTGTGCAGAATTTGTCCAAATGATAGTTCTGGGGTGCGGCAAAAGAATCTATGTCTGGACTCCCCTATTTGCATGTCAACATGTTGAAAATCCGTGGTTCCAGTTTCCATTTAAATTTAAATAAATAAATAAATAAAATTTATGTGGGTCCATGAGATTTCTGCTTAGTTCGTCTGCCAGAGTATTCAGCTTTCCTGGCAGGAATTGAGCTTGTAGCTGTATTTGATAGGTCAAGGCCGTGTTCCACAATGCCATGGCTAGTCTGCAAAGGGGGTAGGAGTGTGTACCCCCCTGCTTGTTTATGTACCACATAACTGTGGTGTTGTCTGTCTTTATCATTAATTGTCCTAGATGAAAGTAGTCCTTGAAGGCTGTCAGTGCATTCTGTACAGCTAGCATCTCTTTTTGATTGATATGAAGGTGCATTTGATTTGGGCTCCATTTGCCCTGAATGCACTTCCCTGCCAGATGAGCCCCCCAAGCATAGTCTGATGCATCTATAGTTAGGGTTTGGATGGCAGGGAGTGGAGTGAATGGCAGTCCCTTGTTTTGGTGGCAGGCCTATGCCCACCATAGGAACTCTAGTTGCAGGCAAGGTATGATACAAATCATTGTTTCCAAGCTGTGACCATGTTGACTCCATAAACTTAAGTACCACTGAAGTTTCCTTATATGCAGTCTTGCATATGGAATTAGAAGAATGCAGGAGGCCATGAACCCCAAGGCTTGCAGAATTTGTCTTGCCATCTGTTTGAAGTTACCAAATGAATTTGCTTTTCTGCCATTAGGTAAGCCATCTGGGCAGTTGTATTCAAGCTTGCATCCAGGAATGTAATTTTTTGAGAGGGTACAAGTTGTGATTTCTTTTCGTTTATGGTGTACCCTAGACAAGCTAGAATCCTTTTTACAAAACGTCAGATGTTTTAGAAGAATGTCCCTGTTTTCTGCCTGAATTAGACAATCATCCAGGTATGGATATATTTGAATATTTCTATCTGCAAAATGCAATTACTGGAGCCAGGCACTTTGTGAAGACCCTGGGTGCAGTAGATAAGCCAAAGGGCAGGGCAGAGAACTGGTAATTGCAAGTAGCCTGCTTTGAAGCGGAGGTATCTTCTGCAAGATTCCCTGATTGGGATATGCAGGTAAGCCTCTTTTAAGTCTAGAGTTACCAACCAGGCATCTTTGCCTAGCATAGGAAGTAACTGTTGAAGAGTCAGCATCTTGAATTTTGGAATGTCCAGAAATGTGTTTAGAGTAGATAAGTCCAGAATTGGATGCCATGATTTGTCTTTTCTGGGTACCAGGAAAAGTCTTGAATAGAAACCTTGTCCCTTTTCCTCTTCTGGTACTGGTTGAATAGCCCCCATGTTCATGAGGGACAGTACTTGTTTCTGGGCCTCTGCCCACTGATTTGGGGGCATGTCTGGCCATCCGTTTGGGATTGGCAACGTGTGGAAATGAAATCTGTATCCCCAGGATACTATATTTAAAACCCATTTGTCCTGGGTTATAAGTTGCCAGTTTCTTGCATGAAGTGCCAGTTTCCCCCCAAAGGGGCGGCTAAAAGGTAAGTGTTTGTAAGTGTAAAGGGAAGTCACTGGGACTGTTTACCATAGGGAGGTGCCTTGTTGTTTCCAGATTTGGTGGAGGAGGCGGCACCCCATTGTTTTGTTCTGAAAGTCCCCTGTGACTGAAACCTGGAACCTTTGGAATGTCTGGGTTTGACTTGAGTGGCTCTCGAAGGAACTGGAAAGGACCAGTTCTTAGTAGGCCAGTGCCTACTAAATCTTGGAGGTTGCACTTGTAAGAAATCTTTCACAGTTTGTATAGATTTAGCTTTATCTTCTATCTTTTTTAAAACTTCTTCAGCCTTATTACCAAAGAGATGGTCATGTTGCAAAGGAGCATCCAACAATTTTGCTTTAACATGATCAGGCAGAGTTTGCTCTTTGAGCCAAACATTCATTCTTAGCACAGATCGAGTTACAGCAGCCCTGCAAGAGGCCTCCAAAGAATCAAAACCACATTGCAAAGTATGCTTTCCAACTTGTTCAGCTGAATGCTATAAATTCTGTAAATCTTTATTTTCCACACAGTCAGAAATTAACATCATTTTCTGTTTAAGCAGTCCCATGATATGCTGTAGATATTTAAGCATATGAAATTGACAGTTTAAAGCCCTGATTGCCAAGGTTGCAGAAGTGTAAACCTTCTTACCCCATCTATCCAGCGCCCTGGAATCTCTATCAGAAGGGGTAGGATTTTTAGCAGTAGAGGCCTTAATGCCCTTGGGACCCTGAGAAATGGTTTCAGGATCTGCAATAGTATTTTTGAAAAGGAATTTGTGGGAGTCAGGAACCCTGTAGTATCTGTCTGGCTTACAAGGAACCGGAGGCAGAGAATCAGGAGCCATACTAGATTCTGAAAAAAACATCAACAATGTCTAGAACAGGAGATATAGCCAAGGGCCTGTGCTGAGAAAGAAGAAAATCCCTAAGTCTCTTTTTAGATTCGGAGAAATCCTGACTTTCCCAGTGGAAATGTTCCCTTAAGGTATGTAAAGTTTCCCCAAAAGAAAAATCCTCAGGGGGAGAAGCATAAGGAATGGAATCGTCTGCATCAGTCCTCAAAGTAGGTATAGAACCAACCCAACCAACACTAGAACGCTGTATTCCTATGTGTCTTGAAACGCCAACCTGGTCTTCACAAACACGCCGAGCAAGGTGTGATAAAAATATAAAGAGCTTTAATTCCATAAAACATAAATACAAGTTAAGCGCTTTCACTCGCCAAACGCGAGCTTCATCAGAACTGTTTAAAAAACTAATTGATATGACTTATATAACCTTTTTGGCGCCAAAACGCTACTAACATAAAACTTTAAAGCTACATACACATGATAGTAATAATAATTATGTACATAAAATAAATACTTAAAATCACCATATTCATATCATCAGATGCATCAAATAGTCATCTGCTGCTATATTAATATACAGATTCAAATTTTACGTTAAAATTTACTATGTTTTGTATAATGTTTGCAATGTTTACAGTACATTTAAATCTATCTACGGAAATAGTAATGCTGGCTTAATGGTGACAAAATCATTTAAGCCAGGTGTAGTCGAAGCATCTGTAAATAATTGCCACCATATTTCCTTATAGGACAACAATCCTTTCAAATCCCCCCCCTCTAGATTCAACTACCAAACTATCTAAGATAGCAAATTTAAATGTATGGGTGTAGCCATATTGTTTAATATGCTTATATAGGGCATTCTTCTCATCTCTTATTTTAATACTATATTGATGTGCATATATACGTTTATTCAATTTTCTTTCCGTCTTGCCTATGTAGAATCCTGAACATGCAGTACACTTTGCCAAATAAACCACGCATCTAGTATTACAATTACTATGTACAAAACTTATAAAAGTCTTGTGTAAATTTTCCAAGGTAATACTGCTTTCTTCAAAAATAGCATGGCATTGTTTACAATTCCCGACTTAGTTGTTTTTCTATTAGTCAACTGTCTAGTGATATCGCTACTTTCTAAATATCTTTTTATATTCCAGCCCATTTTATAAACAAAAACTGGTTGGGATCCTAAAATTTTAACTATATCTTGATCAATCATTATAATTTTCCAATTATTAGTTATGATCCCCTTAAACTTACCACTAAATGGGCCATATTCCAAAACGCACGCTCTTCTATACTCGGTAATAGCAGACATATTGTCATGTGTCTGCTCACCTCTAACATTATAGGAATTATTTTTATCATGCTTAAATCCTAACAAGGGCATATATTTTTTCCCCCATTCATTTATAACATTTTTACTGATAGAATTCATCATATTTAAATCATAACCTCTATCCCTGAAAAGGGAAATGATGAAATGAACTTCTTCCAACATCTCAGAATAGGTGGAAGTCATGCGTATTGCCCTAATAATCTGGCCCTTGAAAATGTTGACAAATAGATTCCTTGGATGATTGCTAGTAAACTCGATGTCATTATTAGAAAAAGTGTGTTTTCTAAACAGTCTAGATTTGAAGCAGTTTTCACCTTTGGAAATATATGTATACAGATATGGGAGTCCTTTCATATTAACTGAATACGTAAATTTCAAATATGTACTACTAGAATTTAAAAACTTGATAAATGTATCTAATAATTCATTATTACCATCCCACAATATATAAATATCATCCAAATATCGTGAATAATACCTGACATGTTTGAAAAATTCACTAGTAAATAATGTACTCTCCTCCCACTCAAGCATGACTAAATTTGCGTAGATCGGAGCACACACTGCTCCCATGGCTACGCCATTAGTTTGTCTGAAAAATTCCCCCTCATATTCGATATAGTTATTCTCTAATACCATTGACATTAATTCAGTAATAAGACATACCTTATCCCAATCATAGCCGCTATATTTTCTAACACTGTAGGCAAAAGCCTCTAATCCAGCTTCTTTCGGTATACATGAGAAGAGATCTATAACATCCACTGTGACAAACATAAGATCTAATTGCCACAAACTAACCAGATAGTTTCTCAAGAACTCCCACGAGTCCTTGACTAAATGTGGAATTTTTTCATATATGTGTTTCAGAAATCTATCGATAGCTGTACCAAGTGGAAAAGTTTTAGATCTACTTCCAGATATAATTGGTCTGAAAGGTGGATTGTCTATACATTTGTGTACTTTGGGTATTCCTACAATAGAGGCTAGTGTGGGATATTCTACCCTTAAATACTTATAAGTGTCCATGGTAATTCTTTGATCAATAAGAAATTCTTCTATGTGCAGATCAATGTGACGATGCGCAATATTTATTTCATTAAGTGAGACAATTTCATAATTGCCTGAATTATATAAAAGTTGATGTATTCTAGACATATATTCCGTGTTGTCATAAATGACAACCCCGCCCCCTATATCGGGTTGCATGATTCTAATACTCTTATCTTTTCTAAGATCTTGTAATAATTGATATTCCTCTTCAGGCAAATTATGATATATTTTAGTCCCTTTAACATGATTTTGTAACTGATAAATTTGTCTAGATACAGATTTATCAAATACAGAAATAAGTGAATGCATAGGTGGCATATATGTACTTTTCTTCTTTAAAGTGCATTATTCACCATCTTTAATACACTGAGTATTTTTGTTATTAAAAGTTATGGCTAAATTTAATTTCCTAATATACTTTTTAAACTCAATTAAGCTATCTGCCAATCTAAATCTAGTAGTTGGTATGTATTTCATACCTTTAGAAAACAAAGAAAAAAAAAGTCCTATTCAATGTTAAATCCGTATAATTATATATTTTAAAATGTTTGAATGTATTAACACCATCCTTAATGATATCTTCTCTTTGTAAATCTTGTGAAGTTTGTCCCCTATCATCACCCATATCTACGTGATTAACATTGATTTCTGCCACCTTAGAAGATTTAGTCATTGACTCACTTAATTCTTTTGACGAAAATTTAGATATTGTTTGTATGTTAAAAATTGATTTTATGGGTAATTTTCTTTGTAATGTCTTCCCCACTTCCTCTCCCTTGGATGTCTCAAATTGTTTTCCTGGTATAAAAAAATGTGTATCTTCTTCCTCCAATGCACAATTGCCATATTTATTTCTATAATATCCATAAGATTGATGCTTATTATTATATTTGTCATAATAATTAAATGTTTGTTTACCATTATTATTGTTCTTAAACGATTGTCTCTCTGTATTTTTCCCCAAATATATGCCATACATTTCTGATATTGCTCAATGTCTCTCTGAAGCTTATGATGTTTCCTTTCAAAGGCTTTCTTTGTATTGGACTCAGCTATTTGAAATTGCTTTCTATATAATCTCTCCCATCGAGGGAATAAGAAGTCATTTAATATAACATTGTTGAGCTTTTCCACTTCCATCATAATCTTAACTAATAGTCCATCATTATGTTTAATGAGTGTTTGTATATATTGCATACCAAATGAATCAAATAACTGATTAAATTCAGATTTAATGTCTGCTGTTATTTCTATACCCATCGGTATCTTAAAAAATCTAAGCCCCTTAGGGACAATTTTAAGCTCAATACATTTCATCAAATAAGTATTATCTAACTTCAGAGTATTAATTAAATTAAGCTTTTTTCCTAATACATAAATAATGTCTCAAAGTACCTTGAGGAATACAGGAATAATTTAGTTTATGTTCCGTAACATTATTCTGAAATTTGCTCTGAAAATTACAATTATTGTCCAAAAAAGATTTCAATCGATTACAATGTACATTATCCTTGGAATTTGGTGACACTATTTCACTGCCCAAATTGACACCAATAGGAATATTCTGTTCCGTCTGTGCATAGGTTCTTTTAAGTATCGGCCGTTTGGGCTTAGTTCCAACTCTTTTGGCTTCCTCTTCTGTGTCACCAAAGGAGAAATCAAAAGTGAAGTCCGAAATACCAAGTCGACTGCTACTTCTTAAAGTACCAGGTAATTGGGAGGCTGGCAAGTCTATAGGACTCCCACTATTACATCTACTGACTTGTCCATTGGGAATAGCTGATGACTGTGGTAATCGCTGAGAGTCCTTATCATTCACCGTATTAGTCAATATGTTTAAACAACTAGTAACAGTACCTTTTTTATGAATACCATCAGCTGGAACACTGTGAATGGTGTAGCCCTGTAAAAATGAGTCACCACTAGCAACAGGGGTATGTTGTTCATCCTTAGAACTACAAACTGTTGTAAACATTGCAAACAATCTCCGTATTTCAATTCTAAGCTCAATAAGCAGTGTTTGTATCTGGTTCCATTCACTATGAGCGACAACAGGTGATGGTGGTGGAGTAGCGTCTCGATCAGACTCCATAGGAAAAATAACAACTGAACCAAATCAAAGGACTCGGCGTTCGAAAATAACCAACCCAACCAACACTAGAACGCTGTATTCCTATGTGTCTTGAAACGCCAACCTGGTCTTCACAAACACGCCGAGCAAGGTGTGATAAAAATATAATGAGCTTTAATTCCATAAAACATAAATACAAGTTAAGCGCTTTCACTCGCCAAATGTGAACTTCTTCAGAACTGTTTAAAAAACTAATTGATATGACTTATATAACCTTTTTGGCGCCAAAACGCTACTAACATAAAACTTGAAAGCTAAATACACATGATAGTAATAATAACTATGTACATAAAATAAATACTTAAAATCACCATATTCATATCATCAGATGCATCAAATAGTCATCTGCTGCTATATTAATATACAGATTCAAATTTTACGTTAAAATTTATTATGTTTTTTATAATGTTTGCAATGTTTACAGTGCATTTAAATCTATCTACGGAAATAGTAATGCTGGCTTAATGGTGACAAAATCATTTAAGCCAGGTGTAGTCGAAGCATCTGTAAATAATTGCCACCATATTTCCTTATAGGACAACAATCCTTTCAAATCCCCCCCTCTAGATTCAACTACCAAACTATCTAAGATAGCAAATTTAAATGTATGGGTGTAGCCATATTGTTTAATATGCTTATATAGGGCATTCTTCTCATCTCTTATTAGATTTAAATGTACTGTAAACATTGCAAACATTATACAAAACATAGTAAATTTTAATGTAAAATTTTAATCTGTATATTAATATAGCAGCAGATGACTATTTGATGCATCTGATTATATGAATATGATGATTTTAAGTATTTATTTTATGTACATAATTATTATTACTATCATGTGTATGCAGCTTTAAAGTTTTATGTTAGTAGCGTTTTGGTGCCAAAAAAGGTTTTATAAGTCATATCAATTAGTTTTTTAAACAGTTCTGATGAAGCTCGCATTTGGCGAGTGAAAGCACTTAACTTGTATTTATGTTTTATGGAATTAAAGCTCTTTATATTTTTATCACACCTTGCTCGGCATGTTTGTGAAGACCAGGTTGGCATTTCAAGACACATAGGAATACAGCGTCCTAGTGTTGGTTGGGTTTGTTATTTTCGAACGCCGAGTCCTTTGATTTGGTAAAGTAGGTATATATAAATCCTGTTCATTAGAAGAGTCAGAAGAAATAGAATCCTGTTCAGAAGATTCATAATCAATGTCTTGGGGTTGGCTACCCCTGATCAGAGTAATTAAATCTTCAGCCATTTTGATCATTCGTTTTTTAGGCATAGGAGCCTGCACATGTGGCCCAGGGATCGGTTTTTTAGACATAGATTTAGATTTTGGCCTTAGTTTTGAAGAAGGCATCGGTGTAATATATAAATCTGTAGGCCTGAAAACACCCTCTGAAGCCGGTGCCTGCACAGTGGCTCCGGACCCATCTAAGGTAGAGACATCCGTGGGTTCCATAATTGAAGCATCTCGCGGCATACTGGACTCCGAATGGGTCTAAGTAGAGGCCTACGAATAAGAAGTAGCGGGTATCAGGGTCTGTGAAAGCGACTCACTGAGTACCGGTGAACTGTCGACTGGCTTAGGAGAAGCATCGTCATCAGTTTTGGACCTCAACGGCCTGTCTGTCTTTCTTTGCATTTTTTAGGTATTCTGGTAGTCTGATTGCTAACCGACGACATTTCTGGATAATTAAAGCGTGAGCCAAAATATTTAGAGGCAAAAATATACAGACGTTTAATAGTGAGTTGATTAAATTTAGCACAAAACTAACAGCAAGGTACATTGTGGTCAGGGCCTAGGCAAGGAATACAGTACAAATGAAAATCCTTATGAGGTATTTGCTTCCCACAAGTAATGCAATTATTAACTTTTACTGACATCGGTAAGGAGCATGAAAAAGTTTTCCCAACGGTGCACTTGGCTTTTTAGTTGAAGACTTCGCTTCTGAAACTCGAAAACGAAAATTTCAGGAGTCGGACGACTGGCACTTGTGAACTGCTTCTGCTTCGGGAACCGCGCGGCAAGAAAGACTGATGTAATGGCATCTGCTGCATGTTTTATACCCCTGACGACTTGACATCATGGAAGAAGGGACAGCAACAGAAGCAGGACCCAATCAGGCCGACTGAAGGCAACCTGCCAGCAGATTACCCAAATATAATGACTGCAACAGTGAAACACGAAGAACATCTAGGAAGAGTCTGCAATAGAATCCATTTCCATTTTCTGACAGAAGAACCAGATGTATGGCTCCTTGTGAAAGGAGGCCGTCTATGACTGGCTGGAAATGTGGTAGTTTATCTTTGGGTGGCTGGAAAATCCCCCTGGGAGAAGGGGAATTGATCCAGGTCATAAAATAACCATTTTCTGTGATGGAAAGGACCCATCTGTCTGTGGTGATGTTTTGTCAAGCTTGAAGACAGTGACAGAGCCTTAGAGACAGAAGAATGGAGTCTAGGGTGGGTGGCAATGAAGGCAGGTAGTCCCAGGCTACCTGCCCTATCCTGAAGGAGAGGTTTCTGGTCAGGAGTTTGAGCAGGCTTAGAAGTGGTCTGCTGTTTCCTAGTGCCCTTCCTTGTCTTGGCATGGGGAGCTGGGGCAGTGTCTCTCCTCATGAACTGGGTCTTAGAGCGATAGTTCCTATGAAATTTGGGTATAGGGGAGATGAACAGGTGTTTTAAATCCTGCAATTCCTTCCCTTTTTGCTAAAGGGCCTTAAATAGGTCAACCACTTTAGATCCAAAAAGGGCAGAGTTATCCATGGGTGCATCCTGCAATTTGGCCCTAATATCATCGGGTAAGGGTTGCAGCCTTAATGAACGTCTGCTAAGGAATGAAGGTGAGGCTGCAGACCTGGCAGAAGCTTCTGCAGCATTATAGCTGCATCTAACTGACTGTCTAGTAACTTGAGAGGACAGAGAAATTAGACTGGAGATATTAGCCTTGGAAGATGAGCTAGGAAGGTCAGCTATAAGCTTGTTGGTCTGGGTCAAGAGCCACGTCATATTTCGACATATGCATCTGGTAATTTACTGCCCTAAAGGCCAGTGTATCAGAAGTATATACCCTCTTACCAAGGTACTCCACGGCCTTACTGTCCTTGCCTGTAGGAAGGACAGAGGTGGAGGGAAGTAACTTGGATGGCTTGTCTGCTGAAACTGATACAGTGGGCATGGTCAGCAACAGGGCATTTGTATAAAAAATGTTGCCCCTTCAGGGACTTTGTAAAACGTGTCAGGCCTTCTAGGGGCAGGTGGTTGTGAATCAGAATTAAGGGAGGCAGCATTAAAAGCATCCAAGAAAACCGGTAACACTGGAGGAATTGCAGAAGGAGCAGGGCTTTCCATCTGCAGGAGCTCATATCTTTTTTGGACCTCTGACATTTCAGATGAGTCCCACTGAAAATGTTGTCTCATTTTAGAAATAGTCTCCCCAAAGGTAAGGTCCTCTCCTGGGGAATCAGCCTCAGCAGATTCGTCCTCTGGAAAAGCATACCCAAGAGGAAAGGCATCTGAGAAACACAAAAGAGAGAATCCTCCAAAGAGGAGTCTGTGGAGTCCTCATTGTTGGCAGGTGACATCTGCAAGCCCTCCCTGGATGTGCCTTCTGCCCTAAGTTCTGAGGTCTCCCAAGGGGTACCCGCTATACCTGTAACGGCAGACTCTGAACATTCCTCCAGGCGAATGGCCACAAGAGGGACATCTGGTGGAGGAGGGGCAGCAGCAAGTTCAGGCCTGGAAACCTTGGCCTTCTTTTTAGGTGGTTCTATGGGATGACCAGAAGACCCTTCCATCCCTAACGCTAAGCGTTTAAGATGCTGATTTTCTAATTAAATGTTCAAGGTGTGCAGATGACTGCAGAGTGTCTTAGGGATGAAGGCCTGACAGATCGTGCAAGTAAGATGGTCATGGTTAAGACAGAAAAGGCAGAGTTCGTGGGCATCCTTATGGTGGATCTGATGACAGCACCTACACTCTCTCTTCCTGGATGACATGTAACCTAAACAGACACGCAGTGACAAAAAGAAACAGCCCCAATGGGGTACCTATCTTAGAAATTTGAAGAGCCAACGGCGAAGATGGCACGAAGTGGTGATGTTGGACTGGCGGTTTAGAAGTTCTGAGGAAAAGTACGTGCAAATGTCACTTTTATGGCCCATGCACACTAGGCCAACGTCAGACATCCGACATACCTAGCAGTGATGACATGCTTTTTTATACTGGCCGGACATTCGGATAGCAAGCAGAGGATAACCCAAGAGTTTGGAATACTGCAACATAAGAATAGAAGGACATCTGCTCTATCTTTCTGAAGTCATGGACTCTTCTTCATCCAATACATAAGCTGGCAGGTGTACATCCAATGTTCAGAAAGCTCACTTTCATCTGGGTCAAGGAAATAGACTAGGAGATGAATTAATTGTTTTAAGGGTAGTCCTGATACCACTTCTTGGAGTAAACATGGGTTAGCACCAAGGATACTCATTCTTTGTGAAAAACTAAACAGGATTCCTTACAGATAAGGGCATTCACTTTGGAGACCTGTGAGCATTGGTGCAAGTCATCAAGAAAAACATCCACCGGGAAAGAGGGCAAGAGTCAAGTAGGATAAGTTGATCCTTCCAAAAGAAGGAGGTGGTTTAGGTTTACCTGATTTGAAGTGATATTTTACAGCTACACAGTTAAGGGTCATATACATAACACAAGCAGATTATAATTCAAAGTGGAAAGGGATGATGATGAAGCAAGGGGGAAGGTAAAGAAATATATATACATACACACACACGTGCGCACGTGTGTGTGTGTGTGTGTGTGTGTGTGTGTGTGTGTGTGTGTGTGTGTGTGTGTGTGTGTGTGTGTGTGTGTGTGTGTGTAAGTTTGGATGCAGATTCTTGAGGAGAAAAACAACCACCATATCTGTATGGTATCAGCCCTATAAAACTGCACACTAAGTGTCTGTCTTTTGTGTCAAATTACCCAGATAAACCCACACTGCCACTGTTATTGCTTTGTAAGGACTATGAACATTAATAACAGCTGCAAATCTCAAAGTTTCAGTCCTGTCAAAGACACAGCTGGAAGAAGTCTCCCAGCAGGTTAACATTACATTCATAATGTAGCAGAAAGTGTTCTAAGAACTAAGCCAATACGAGAATGGAGAAAGGAGACTTTGCCAATAGGGATGACTGCAAGTTGTGTCTTTCGGCTTTTCCCGGTTAGGGGTCGCCACATCGGAACTCCAGTCCGCTAATGATTGGCAGTAGATTTTTATGTGCCAAGTTGCCAGCTCTGACGCACAACCTTCAACGAAGGTACACCCATTCACGCACGTCTCCACACAAAAGACGCTCTAGCTGAGAATCGAACAGGACAACGTCTTACTGTGAGTCGACAACGCTACCGCAGCACCACCATCGCAGTTAATAGGGATGATTGCAAGTAGGGTACAGAAAATAGGGAAGAGGCTCTCATTTATGTAACAAAGTACAGACGGTTTTGGATCTATGCTCAGTAGCATTTGCATATCTATTTTTATACCCCAAGCAGACTTCAAAGAATTTTTCCTCAGACAGATAGCAAATGTTGGAGGTGTGATGGAGAAGAAAGAGGTAACTGGGAATATATGCTTTGGGAGTGTAGTTAGGGCGGCTGCGGTGGTGTAGCGGTTAGCGTTGCTGCCTCAGAGCAAGAGGTCCTCCAGTTCGATCCTTGGCTGGGGTGCCTTTTGTGTGGAGTCTGCATGCCCTCCCTGTGGTTGTGTGGGCTTCCTTCGGGTGCTCTGGTTTCCTCCCACATCCCAAAGACATGCTGTAGGTGGATTGGACACTCTTAATTGGCCCTAGGCACGAGTGCGTGCATGTGTGCGCCTTCTGTGGAAGGTTGGGCACCAGGCTGGCAACTCGACACCGTAAAACTCCACTGCCAATCATGAGCAGACAGGTGATCCAATGTGGCGACCCCTAACCAGAAAAAGCCGAAACAGGAAAAAGGAGTGTAACAAGTTAGCAGATTTTAAAAATTCCCTACGGAGTACTCTTATCAGAAATAAGGAGTAATCACATGTCTGTAAGTAAGGAAATGATTCTTTTGAGTTGGGATACAGGATCTGAATTGCCTAGACATAGTAAGGCCTTATTAAGTTTAATTCTGTTGGCTGCCAAAAAAAGCAATTACTGGAAAATGGAAATTAAATTCTATACCAACTGTATCTGAAATACTGAATATTATAAAAGAAATAAAATAACTGGAAGAGGGAGGTTTAGAAAAGGGAAGGAGCAAATTACTTAAAAGTAAATGGAAACTGTGGGAACAATGAATGCAGAATAATGTTTAGGAGGAAGACTGAGGTTTAAAGGAAGGCAGGAATTCAGCGATGTTTTGTAATTTTGGACTGATGATAGTATCAAAAAATATATGATATATATTGTATTTAAATGGAAAAAAATGTTAAAATGGTTTGTCTTCCTTTCTGTTGATGTATGATTGCCTGTCTTAAGTGATCATTTAATAAAGGTGTTTAAGAAAAAAAATTCTGCCAAGAGGCAAACTTTACAGCTACCAAAACAGCTGGTTTAAATGGAGAATAGGCAAGAATTTCATTCAGAGTTCAAGTCTCAGAGCAGGCAAAGGTGCAAAACCACTTTAAGCAACTGTATGACTAGTCAGTGCTGGGCCATACTTCTGCCCCTAGCAGGTCAAGATGCAGGATACCAGAAGCATGTGCCACGACTATGGCATACACAAGACCTAGTCCTTATAAGTGCTCGAGACAGGTTATAGCACCTGTAAGCTAATCAAATAAGGTAACTTAGGGATACCCACTTCCATTTATCAGAATATACTTGGCAAGAAGAACAATCCCTGGCAGTTTCAATAGTCTCCAAGTCTTTCTCCAGGTGTAGTGGGGAGGGGGATCTAAATGAGCAACCAGGTCAAGAAGTGGACACAGCTATCATCCAGAAGGTGTCAACCTTGGCTTGCATTGGAGTACCTCCCTGTATTATTATAAATTTGACAACTTGAAAATACGGCCTTTGTTGGCCAGACACAAAGGGGCAATGAGGATGAGTTATGGTGTTTTTCCAAATGTTGCAATCAAGGGCTGAATTGCATGAAACAAAGAAAGGCTTTGAGAAATCTTCTCTACCAGATGAAACAAGAAATACATCCACCATCAACTTTTACTTTATCTGTTTTACTGAGAACATGGAAAAGACATGGATGATGTAAAGTGTTAAGTCAGCTGGGTGCACCAACTTCCAGAAGATCCCAAAGAAATTGATTCTCAGCTCCAAGATAGGACATAAGTTGCAACTGTGGGAAACTTATCACCACTTTCACTTCCCCTCAATGTTAATGGCTGTCAGAGTGATGACCGGGTATAAAGTCTACCACATGACCTGCACCACCTATCCTGGCAAGATAGTATGCGAGTCTGCGTGTTCAAGTACCACACTGTGGCCTGACTACCTTGAAAAAGGAAGGCTATAGTCCTAATTCAATGTCCACAGCTTTTATGCTGAGGAACTTTGCTGTAGCTCCATTTGAATTATTTGAGGTCCCCATTTATGAGGGAGTCCATTTTTTCCTGAACACAGGAGACTAGGTGAGATACCAAACTCACAAGCAAAGACTTTACCATCAGGACGTGCAACAGGTTTACTTGATTTAGATTTGTTTACTAGGATAGAGCACTAATCCACATGGTCCAAATTCAGGCATAACCCAAGATTAACAACACAAAACAGTGGAAGTAGTTGAAAAAGACTATGTATATTTGCATAAAAATGATAGAAGCAGAAGGGTTCTTCTGCAGGAAAGATCCATATTTTGACTGAGCATTTTCACTGCTCTACAACCCAATAACAAGAGACTAAAAACAACAAAAGGTCTGTTAGGATGTGAAAGATCTGAAGCCACTAACTGCCCTAAATCTTCCAGAAGAGAACTTTGAATATTACTGCTGCCAATACCACAAAACACAGAATTTAGGTTCAGTGTGCATGTCCCACTTAACAAGCAAAAAGTCCCCCAACAAATATGTACAATGGAAATAAAAAGTGTACACACCCCTGTTAAAATGCCAGGTCTCTGTGATATAAAAATGAGACCACAATAAATCATTTCAAAACTTCTCCCACATTTAATGTGACCTACTACCTGTACAACTCAACTGAAAAACTAATCTGTTAGGAGAAAAAAATATAAAAAATAAAAAACGTACAATAAGCTGGTTGCATAAGTGTGCACATCCTTAAACTAATACTTTGTTGAAGCACCTTTTGATTTAATTACAACATTCAGTCTTCTTGGTTAGGAGTCTATCAGGATGGCACATCTTGACTTGGCAATATTTGCCCACTCTTCCTTGCAAAAATGCTCTAAATCTGTCAGATTGCAAGGGCATCTCTTGTGCACAACCCTCTTCAAGTCACCCCACAGATTTTCTATTGGATTTAGGTCTGGGCTCTAGCTGAGCCATTGCAAATTTTAATTTTCTTCTGGTAAATACATTCTTTTGTTGATTTGGATGAATGCTTGGAGTCATTGTAGTGTTGAAAGGTGAAATTTCTCTTAATCTTCAGCTTTCTAGCAGATGCCTGAAGGTTTTGGGCCAAAAGTGACTGGTATTTGGAACTGTTCATATTTCCCTCCACCTTGACTAAAGCCCCAGTTCCAGTTGAAGAAAAGCAACCCAAAAGCATGATACTGCCACGAACATGCTTCACCATGGGGGTGGTGTTTTTTTGGTCATGCGAAGTGTTGTTTTTGTGCCAAACGTACCTTTTGGAATTGTGGCCAAAATGTTCAACCTTAGTCTCATCAGAACATAACACATTTCCCACATTTTCCCACATGCTTTTGAAAGAGTTGGATTGTTTTGCAAATTTTAGCCGGGCCTGGATGTTTTTCTGTGTAAAAAAAGGGTTCCGTCTTGCAACCCTACCCCATAGTCCAGACATATGGAGAATATGGGAGGCCGTTGTCACATGTATTACACAACCAGTATTTGCCAGAAATTCCTGCAGCTCCTTCAGTGTTACTGTAGGTCTCTTGGCAGCCTCCCTGACCAGTTTTCATCTTGTCTTATCAATTTTGCAGGGACGTCCAGTTCTTTGCAACGTCACGGTTGTCCCATATTTTCTCCACTTTTTGATGACTGCCTTCACTGTGTTCCATGGTATATCCAATGCTGTGGATATTTTTTTGTACCCTTCTTCTGACTGATACCTTTCAACAATGAGATCCCTTTGATGCTTTGTAAGCTCTCTGCGAATAATGGCTTTTGCTGTAGCATGCAACTGAGTAAATGTCAGGAAAATCCTACTAGGACAGTTGAACTTTATTTGGGGATAATCAGAGTCTCTTTAATTGATGGCAGATGTGTACTCAAGAAGACAATGCTGTAATTAAATCAAAAGATACTTCAACAAAGTATTAGTTTAAGGGTGTGCACACTTCTGCAACCAGCTTATTGTACATTTTTTATTTTTTCCCCAACAGATTTGTTCGTTTTTCAATTGAATTGTACAGGTTACAGGCCACATTAAATGTGGGAAAAGTTTGAAATAAGGTATTGTGGCCTCTTTTGTATAAATAAAAACATGGCATTTTTAAAGGGATGTGTACACTTTTTATATCCACTATATAGGATGAAACCAGAGAGACCCTGGCAAAACAAAGTGCTACTTTGAAAACAAGAAACAAGAAGTTATGTACTCATAACGTTTGATGTATGTAGTCCACCTCGCCTCACATTCTTACCCGTGGGTTCAGAGCCGAATATCGGCTCAGACTCTGCCGATTTTACTAGCTCGAAGTCTCTCATTGGCTGGGCTAAGTGGGTATCCCATGGTGCACTGCTCCATATCCCCAGATCTAGTTTGCTGCGAAAATCATTTGTACTCCATACACACATCACAGCCATATAAAGATGAAGAATAAAGAATAAACTAACCAAGGGGACTCTGTAGATGACAACCTAACCTCCAAATCCTCCAGGAAGGGGGAAGGTGGGAGGGTAAGTAAGAATGTGAGGCAAGATGGACTACATACATCGAACATTATGGTGAGTACATACCTTCTTGATGTTATGTAGTCCTATCTCGCCTACATTCTTACCTATGGGACAGCGTCCCTAGCACCTACACCCTGGGTGGCTTATCGGAAAATACTCCTGAGAACTGCGGAGCCAAAGGAAGACCTGCCCCTGGATACCACATCCAATTTGTAATGAGAAACAAAAGTGTGAGGAGAAGCCCAAGTAGCTGCAGCACATATATCATCCATTGACAATCTAGCTTGATAGGCTGTGGATGTAGAAACAGCCCGAGTAGAATGTGCCTTGACTGGAAATGGCAGATTTTTTACCTCCTGCTTGATAGGTGAAAGAGATACAACTAGCTATCCATCTAGACAGTGTGACCTTGGATACCGGAGAACCCATTCGGTTTTCCGAAAAGAAGACAAAGAGTTGGTCAGATTTCCGGATATCTTTTACTCGGTGTAGATAGAAGCATAACTGTCTATGTACATCCAGTTGGTGAAATCTAAATTCTGCCTGGTTAGAAAAGTGGGGGAAGAACACCGGCAGCTCAATGGACTGATTCATGTTAGACACGGAAGCCACTTTAGGAAGGAACGAGGGGTTTGGTCTAAGAGAGACCCTATCTTTATGGAAGATTAAATATGGGGGTTTGATGGAGAGGGCTTGCATTTCCAAAACCCACCTTGCTGAAGTGACTGCTGTTAAGAATGCTGTTTTCCATGTCAAGAATTTTAACTCACAGGTGGCTGCAAGCTCAAATGGTGGTAAAGTAAGGGCTTGTAGAACAAAATTGAGCTCCCAGGGCATGATAGGTTCGGACACTGAAGGACGAAGCAACAGAGTACCTTTAAGGAAAGCTTTGCATAGTCTGTGTGCCATGAGACTAGGTTCATTAGCTACGTGGAAATTAGATATCGCCGCCAGCTGTACTTTGATGGTGGCTGATGCGATCCCCTGATAGAAAAGCATAGACAAGAACTCCAGAACTGAATCTATTGGAGCTGTATAAGGGTCAATGCCTCTAGTATGTGCCCAGATAGAGAACCTTTTCCATTTACTAGAATAAATCTTTCTAGTGGATGGTTTATGAGAGGACGATAATATATGGACCACTTCCGGTGAAAATTTATGGTGTCTGACTAACGATGGAAGTGGAGTAGCCAGGCTGTCAACCAGAGGGTCATCAGGGAGGGGTGGAACTGTCGCAACCATGTGTGTCAGTAAATCTGGTTGAGGGTCCAGAATCCAAGGAGTGTCCACAATGTATGGTTGAAGAAAGGGGAACCAGATCTGATGAGGTCAGTGTGGAGCAATCAGAATCATTCTGCTTCCCAAGGATTGCGCCTTCTGAATCACCCTTGACAGCTGGGGAAACGGAGGGAAAGCATAAAGCAGACCGGAGGGCCAATCGTGAACCAGAGCATCTCTGGGCGATTCCCCCTGTGGGGGGGATCAGCGTGAAGTAGTTGCTGCATTTCGCACTGAGAGGGCTGGCAAAAAGGTCGCAGCAAGGCTGACCCCATCTGCTGAAGATGCGCTCTGCAACCAGGCGACTCAGGGACCATTCGTAAGGCATCAGGATAGCTCTGCTTAGCCTGTCCGCTATTACGTTGGACTTCCCCAGAATGTGCGTTGCCACCAGAAACCGTTGGGAAGCTATTGCCCAATGCCACACTCATATAGCCTCTCTGCACAGAGGGTAAGATCGGGTTCCCCCTTGCTTGTTGAGATACCACACTACTGACATATTGTCAGAGTGCATCGCAATTGTCCCCAAAGGAAGAACGTTCTGAAGTGCCTGCAACACAAGAAACACTGCTCTCATCTCCAGTATGTTTATATGCAAATGTATCTCATGTTCCTGCCATGTGCCTTAGATTCTCCTGCCAAGATAATGCCCCCCATCTGGGAGGCATCCGTGGTCACCATGGCAATAGGGACGGGTGGAACGAAGGGCCTTCCCCCGTTCAAATTGTTGGTGCACAGCCACCAACGGAGGTCCTGCTTGCACTTGTCCATGAGTAAGATGGGATGAGATAGTGGGAGTATTTGGAGGGACCATTGAACAAAGAGGAGCCACTGAAGAAGTCTCATGTGTAATCTGGCTAGAGGGACCACCATGATAGTTGCTGCCATGGTCCCTAGGAGTTGGAGAACCAGTCTTGCCTTCGCTTGTCTCAGGGGCATTAGCATGTGTATTTGTTGTTGTAATGCTGTGATCTTTTCTTGTGGTAAAAATGTTCGCATTCGAATGGTGTCTAAGTCTGCTCCTATAAAGGTAACATGCTGTGAGGGCAATAAGGCAGATTTTTCCCAATTTATTGTTATGACCAAATGGTGACATAGATTGATGGTAGCGTCCCTGGTTTGAACTAGTTGATGCCTGGTGGGGGCAGTAAGGAGCCAGTCTTCCAGGTACGGAAAAGTACAGTTGTGTACACCTACCATAAATGTAGATGTTTGAGTGTCTTCACTGTTGCAGTCATAACTGTAGGGTGCTCCTGCCAGCAGGCAGCCCGAAGTCGGCCAGAATCCCAAAGTCTGGGTCTGGCATCGGCTGTACTAGCTAGTACCCTGACGTCAGGACGCT
This sequence comes from Protopterus annectens, assembly GCF_019279795.1. NCBI lineage: Eukaryota > Metazoa > Chordata > Ceratodontiformes > Protopteridae > Protopterus > Protopterus annectens. The sequence continues at coordinate 1,696,378,853 of NC_056728.1, forward strand.
CAGGTATATAGCCCTCAGCCGACGCCATCTTCTCCAGCCTTTCTTGCCCCAGATGTCAGAAGTTCCCAGTAAACTAAAATGTATCCAACAATGAACACAAATACACCATAAAAGAAGTGGAAAGGAAAACAAACCAGAATAAGAGGGGATAGGAGGGAGGGAAACACCGACTGCAACAGTGAAGACACTCTAACATCTACATTTATGGTAGGTGTACACAACTGTACTATGTTCTTCGTGTTTCACTGTTGCAGTCATAACTGTAGGGTGGAATCCCAAAGCAGTGTAAAAGGGGAGGAGGCTTAAAAAGAAGGGGCAGCAAGGAGACCCTGCAAGAGCAAGACAGCAGAGGCAAAGCCTGCCCTGGACTTAGAATTCAGAGGGAGATAATAGTGCTTGGAAAAAGTATGCACAGAACTCCAAGTGGCAGCTTCCAAAATATCTTTGGTAGGAACTCCTCTGAGAAAAGCTGTAGAAGTGGCAGCTGCTCTAGTAGAATGACTCCTTACTGAACCTGGAAACTGTTTCCCATGATGAGTGTAACAAAACCTTATTCCATAAGCAATCCATTTGGAAATAGTTTGTTTGGAAATAGCCTTTTCCAAGAGAACTGGAGGCAAAAGAGATAAACAATTGGTCAGATTTTCTGAACTCTTTAGTCTTGTCCAAGTAAAATCGTAACTGTCTGTGTACGTCCAATGAATGCAAAATCCTTTCCCCTTTATTTTGAGGATTAGGGAAAAAAGTAGGAAGGTGAATTGTCTGATTTAAAGCCACTTTCGAAATCACCTTAGGCATAAAAGTAGGATTGGTCCTCAAGGAAACTCTGTCTTGGTGGAAAATAAGGTAAGGTTCCACGGCCATGAGAGCTTTCAACTCTGAAACCCTTCTGGCAGAAGTCAATGCTAACAAAAGAACTGTCTTCCAGGATAAAAACTTAATATCTGAGGTTGCAGCAGGCTCAAAAGGAGGCAAAGTAAGTTTCTCCAAGACATAATTAAAATCCCAAGCAGGGACAGGAGGGGTTCTAGGAGGCCTCAAATTCTTAGCCCCTCTCAAAAATTGTCTCACCAATTGGTGAGAAAAAACAGGAGGATCAGTATTGTAATGAGCAGAAATAGCAGAAGCATGAATTTTAATGGAAGAAAAGGAAAGGCCTTTAGACAAAAGGTCAGAAAGGTAAAGTAAAATAGACGAGAGATCAGGCACAAAAGGGTTAGAGCCCCAGTCCTGCATCCAAATACAAAATCTTTTCCATTTAGAGGCATAGGATTTCCTAGTGCTAGGCCGTCTAGCTTCTAGAAGAACATCCAAAACTTGTTTGGGAAGATCAGAAGAGATCAAATTCCCTTGAAGAGCCAAGCTGCCAGGCAAAGGGTCTTGAGATGAGGGTGTAGCATCTGACCCTGATGCTGGGACAGCAGAGCAGGGTTCAGAGGAAGAATCCAAGGAGGTTCCAAGAACAGGTGCTTTAAAGTTGGATACCAAAACTGTCGAGGCCAATTTGGAGCAATCAAAATGATTAACTTGGGCTTGTCCTGTTTTATCTTCAGTAATACCCGAGGAAGTAGAGGAAGAGGAGGGAAGGCATATCCCGAAAGGTTCCTCCAGCTGAATGACAGGGCATCCACTTTCCAAGCTGTTTTGTGGAAGGACCTGGTGCAAAAGAGAGGCAGCTGATGATTGAGATGGGATGCAAACAGATCTACCTGGGGACAACCCCAAACTGCAGTTATCCTGCTGAATAAGCTGGTGTCTAGCATCCATTCGTGAGGATCAGAAATGTTTCTGCTTAGGCTGTCTGCTAAGAGATTCTGTTTTCCTGGAATGAATTGAGCCTGAAGATGCAGATTCAGATTTAGGGCCGTGTCCCATAAAGCCATAGCCAGTCTGCAAAGGGGGTAAGAATGAGAACCCCCCTGCTTGTTTATGTACCACATGACTGTGGTGTTGTCTGTACGAATCAGAAGAGGCCCTGGTTTCAAAAGGTTCTTGAAAGCTAGAAGAGCATTTTGGACTGCCAACATTTCCTTCAGGTTGATGTGCCAGTGAAGATGCTTCTTTGTCCAAGTTCCCTGCTGGCAATTGTCTAGAAAATGTGCTCCCCAAGCATAATCCGACGCATCCGTGGTTATGATCTGAGAAGGATGAGGCAGACGAAAGGATTTCCCTTAGTTTAAAGCACACGCCTTGGACCACCAAAGGAACTCCTTTTGGAGGCAGGGGATTAGAGGAATCATAGTGTCCAGATCGTGGTAATGCTGTGACCATACACTTTTCAGATACCATTGAAGCTTTCTCATATGAAGCCTTGCATTTGGAATCAACAGACTGCAGGAAGCCATGTAGCCTAAAGCCTGCAGAAATTTCCTTGCAGTGAGCCGAGTTAAAGTTGCCAAGGTCTTGAAAATTGAAGCCAGCTGTATTTGTTTTTCTGGAGTGAGGAAGGCCCTTTGTAAGCTTGTGTTTAGAAGGGCACCCAAAAATATCATTTGCTGAGAAGGGATCAGCTGTGACTTTTTCGTGTTTACTGAGAATCCCAGAAAAAGGAGAAGACGTTGAACAAAATCCAGATGTTGAAGTAAAAGATCCTTGCTGTCTGCCTGAATTAGACAGTCGTCCAAATAGGGGTAAATTTGAATCCCCTGGAGTCTGCAATAAGCCACTACTGGGGCCAGGCACTTGGTAAAGACTCTGGGCGCAGTAGATAAACCAAAGGGCAGTACAGAGAATTGAAAGTGCCTCGAACCTGCTTTGAATCTGAGGAATTTCCTGCGTTCCTGCCTGATAGGAATGTGTAGATAGGCTTCCTTCAGGTCCAATGTCACCATCCAAGCGTCCTGGGCGAGCATTGGGATAAGTTGTTGCAGAGTAAGCATCTTGAATTTTGGAATTTCCAAAAAGGTGTTCAACACTGAAAGGTCCAGAATAGGTCTCCATGAGTTTTGTTTTCTTGGAACCAGAAACAGTCGTGAATAAAAGCCTTTTCCCATCTCTGAGAGGGGAACAGGCTCTATGGCTCTCATGGCCAGTAGAGCATCCCACTTGATTTAAGGCCTTTGACCATTGATGTTTTGGCAGATCTGGCCAACCGATAGCCCTTGGGAGAGTATGAAAGTGGAATTTGTAGCCTCTTAAAATCACGTCCAATACCCATTTGTCCTGGGTAATATGAGCCCAATTTCTGTAAAAAAGAGAAAGTTTTCCTCCGAGAGGGGCTTCCAGGCAAGGAGGTCCTGTAGCCCAACCGAGAGAGTCATTGTGTCTGTTTCCTTTGCGATTGGGACCTGTCTTCTCCCCTTCTAGGTGAAGAAGCAGTCCATTGTCTGGATCTGTAAGAGGCCTGAGCTTGACCACAACCCCTGGAGCGTCTATATCTTCCCCTTTGAGGCCTGTCAGATGTGGGAAAGGACCAATTTTTGGAGAGCCAATTCCTGGAAAATCTAGGAGGCTGAACCTGTAAGAAGTCTTTCACAGTCTGCATAGATTTTGCCTTTTCTTCCATCTTTTTAATAACCTCTTCAGCCTTAGATCCAAATAAAACATCCTGCTGAACAGGGGCATCTAACAGTTTAGCCTTAACCTGCTCAGGCAAACTTTGTTCACGAAGCCAGGCATGTCTCCTGATAACAGTACCAGAGGCTGCGGCTCTGCAAGAAGCTTCCAAAGAATCAAAACCACAATGTAAACTATGTTTGCTAACTTGTTCAGTTGCATGCAATACGTCCTGTAATTCCTTATCCTCTGCACATGCTGGAAAGGTAGCAAGCCTTTGCTTCAAAACAGACAAAAGAAATTGCATATACTTAAACATATGAAACTGGCAATTTAAAGCCCTAATAGAAAGGGTAGCAGAAGTATAAACCTTTTTACCCCATCTGTCTAAGGCACGAGAATCCTTCTCAGAGGGTATAGGATTTTTAGAAGTAGCAACCTTAGCAGCCTTAGAACCCTGAGAAATAGTTTCAGGATCTGCAGAAGGGTTCTTAAATAAGAATAGATGGGAATCAGGAACCCTGTAAAATCTATCAGGCTTAGAAGGTGCAGGAGGCAGGGAATCAGGATTTAAATTAGCCTCAGAGAAAGCATCATCCACAATATCAAGAACTGGAGGAACAGCTAAAGGCCTATGTTGAGGAAGAAGAAGAAATTCCCTAAGTCTCTTCTTAGAAGCAGAATAATCCTGACCTTCCCAATGAAAATGTTCTCTCATCTCATGTAAGGTTTCCCCAAAAGAAAAATCTTCAGGAGGAGAGAGAGAGGGCAAAGAATCCTCTGCATCCGAATCCTCATGAGGAGGAAAAGAATATTCCTGATCAGAGGAAGAGACAGAAGACACAGAAGCCTGGTCAGAGGAATCCAAAGGAATATCCTGTCGAGGCCTTTTCTCAGGAGGGGGGTGAGAACCCCTAATCATTGTAAGTAAATCCTCAGCCATCCGTAGCAATTGCTTCTGGGTCCTGGGAGCTGTATCAGAAGCTTAACAGGAGTCTTTGACTTTGCCTTTGTCTTTGAAATAGTGATGTGAGTAGGCCTGAATACCCCCTCAGAAGCCGGTAACTGCACAGCGGTTCCGGACCCATCTGAGGGAGCAACGTCCGAAGGTCCTGCAGCAGATAAAACAGTGGGCCTTGATGGCTCCCCATGGGAGTCCGTGTCGGCCATCGGTTCAGAAGTGGTGGACGACAGGGGCTGCAAAAGCGCCTCACTGACGACCGCTGAACCTGATGCTGGCTCCGACTGCAACGAATCCTGTTTGGACCTCGGAGGCCTGTCCTTGTCTTTGCGCTTCTTTTGTATTCTGGTAGTATCCGACGACATTCTATAATTGAAATGTCTACTGAAGTAATTTAGAGCCCAATTGTACCTACGCTTGATAGTGCGAGAGTTGAACCTGGCACAGAAGACAACAAGAAACGTCGTGGTCAGGGCCTAAGCAAGGTAAACAGTAAGAGTGGAAATCTTTATGAGGTATTTGTTTTCCACATGCTATACAATTATTAACTTTTTCTGACATCGGAGGAACAAGAAAAAGATTCCCCAACGGGGTACTTAGCTTGAGAAGAGAAGTAAGAACTTCGGACCGACAACAAACTAAACACGCTGTTCGAAAATCGCCAACGACTTGCGAGCTGCTTTCCACCGCACGGCAAGAAAGACTGGAGAAGATGGCTTCGGCTGAGGGCTATATACCTGAGTGTCCTGACGTCAGGGTACTAGCTAGTACAGCCGACACCGGACCCAAACTTTGGGATTCTGGCCGACTTCGGGCTGCCTGCCGGCAGGAGCACCCTACAGTTATGACTGCAACAGTGAAACACGAAGAACATCACCTGGAATCCCTGACGTCTCAAGTGAGCCGTCACCACCACCATACATTTGGTGAACACCCTGGGGGCTGTGGTGAGACCAAAGGGCAGGGCTCGAAACTGGAAGTGACTGGCTCCCAGCCGGAAGCGTAGGTGACTCTAGGATGCTCTGTCCATTTTGACATGGTAGTAAGCATCCTTGAGGTCGATGGAGCACATCCATACCTCTTCTCCCAGCAATGGGAGAATCGATTGTAGTGTGACCATATGGAACTTGGACTTGTGTACGTGATTGTTGAGTTTCCAGAGATCTAGTATGGGTCCTCAGGTCCCCTGTTCTTTTCGGCACCAAAAAGAATATTGAGCAAGTCCCTAATCCGATTTGGTCTGAGGGGCACGTTGGATAGCTCCTTTTTCTAGCAGCTGCGAGACTTCGGAGGCTGCTGGATCCCTTTGACTGGGTGGTACGTCCAGGATTTTTCTGATTGGCGGGGGTACTGAGGAGAATGGGATGAGGTAAGCTCCGGAAATTATCCGTAACTCCCATCGGTCCTGGGTAATTCTTTCCCAGGCTTTAGGGTATAAGTAAATTCGACCCCCGAATGGCTCCGGATAAGTGCAGTCAGGCACATCCTCAGGAATGAGAGTATGGAGAACCACGGAAGGAGTTGCGGTCTCCCGAATTGTGGGGGGCCCCCTCTGCCTCTAGGGCGACATCTCCCAGAATAACCCCCCCCCCTGCCTCTGGAGGAGGGTTCACCTTGTGCGGCAGGAAAAAACCTCTGTGATTTCTTGAACCACATCTTTCCCCCCCGCTGGGCCTTGGGATAAGGTCTAGACGGAAGGGAAAAATGGACCCCTACGGCAGACAGGGTGCTTCCCTCTTGCTCACACCTGGTGAGGGTGTCTTTCACTTTGGTCCCAAACAAGGAGGAACCATTAAAGGGGGCGTCAGTGAAGCAAGACTTGAAGGCTTCTGCAAAGTGACACAGGCGCAGCCAGGCTTGCCTCTTAAGGGTGACCCCCTGAGCTTGCTGCCATACTCGCTCCCTTGGCTGCATACGAAATGAGCCGCATGGATGAGTTGACAATAGAGTTGAGGGTAGAGACCTGGGCGTTAACAGACTGAGCCACGGTCTCAGGAAAGTTACCCACAAGAGTACCTCCTAACTCTTTGAGGAGATCTCTCTGGAGTAGAGTGAAATGAGACAAGTAATTCAGCGACCGCAATGTAAAGGTCGCTGATGAGAGGGTATGCTTCCTGTGCCAGTCCATGGTCCTAGACTCCTTGTTAGGAGGATGGATGGATGGATGGATGGATGAAGACCCTGCTACTTCCTTCTGGGTGGCTGCCGCCACTACCATGGCATCTACAGGGACTCCTTTAGACAGAAACTCTTTGCCCTGGAGAGCGGAAAGAAATTTGTTGGGACGCCTGGGCACGGGCTGCACAGAATCAGGATTCTCACACACTCTTCGACAAATCAGGTCCAGGAGTTCGTCGAAGGGTGGAGACACCCAGGAGGCGGAGGGTTGAGCACCGAAAGCCTTAAGGCATACTGACTCCTCCTCGGAAGGGGCTTTGGAAGGCCAGTCACCTCTTTGTTTCAGTATCTCCAGGATATTGGAGAAGGAAACATCATCAGAGAATGACTTGGGGGACCCCTCTAATTCCTAGAGGTCAGTATCAGAGGTGAGGGACTCGTCTTGGGAGTCTATGTGCTTCCTCTTGCACGTTTTCTTTCTGAGGGGCTCCTCAGGCACCAACTCTGAGGGACCCTCAGAAAGTTGGGGACCACTCGTGGGGGTATCCCTAGGCTCTGGTGCTCTGCTGTCCATCGATGGATGGTGAACAGAAGCTCTCACCGGAGTGGTGGGGGACAAAGTGACCGACCCGCCTGATGTAGCTGACAACCTGGCCAGCGCGGTCCACATAGCCTCTAAGGCTGCCCCCCCCGAGTCCGAAGAGCGACCAGTCTCCGAGGCCATGACAGGAATCGGAGTTCCGAGCTGAAGCACAGAAAGGGAGACTCGGAACCGAAATAAGTGCCGAGATGCCCCCCTCAGGCCCGACAGGAGTCCCGAACCCAGATGACTGAACTGACAGGGATGGAGCCGATGTCAGTACCTATGGAGCCGAATGGGGCATCGGAACCAGCATAGAAACATCACGCGGTGCGGAACACTCCGGCTCTGAAGACAGAGATGTGCTCGGAGGAGGAATGATCACAGAAGGTGTCGGGACGGGCTCCGGAGCCGACTGGGTCGGAGCTGAAAACAATTTTGCCAAAACCGGTGACTGGAGGAGCTTCTGAACCACCCTATCCACATCCACATCTGAAAGGGTCCTGGAGGATTTGGAGGACAGAGATGGAGAATGCGATCTCCTCTCAGGAGAAGTAGGTTTAATACTAGGCAATCGGCTGCTAGGTGGTTCCAATACAATTGGAGCCGACGCCGGTTCCATAGATATCAATCCTTCCTGCGGCCCCGAGGACAGTGGAGCCGAGGAGGTCGATGCAGTCCTAGTCATTTTCTCCGGAGGCTCCGATGAAGCAGACGGAGCCGGAGATCTCTTTTTTGACTTGCCAGATTTAGACTTGTTAATGGAAGCCGAATCCATAGCCTCTTCAAAAGAGGGTTTCAAAAGTACCTTTAAGATTAGTTTATTTTTTCTCTCTTTGAGAACTCTAGTGCTGAAAGCATGACAAAAGCTGCAGGATTCCTGCAGATGGATGGCCCCTAAACAGTAGGCATAGATGGAATGTCCATCGGTTATGGACATTTTGTACCCGCATTTTGAACACTTTTTAAATCCCGAAGGTTTATGCTCCTTCGTATCCTTAGACATTTTGACCCCACAACACAAAAACCAAGTCAATACAAGAACAGGCGTTCACTCTATAAAGGCGGGAACGACACTGAGGTAATCAACACCAAAGCCGCGATCAAACTGCACCCAACTCTAGCACAATTTTAGCAAAGGAATAGAAGGAGAGGGTAGCCAAAACCTCTAATTTAAACGGTTTGGTAAACACAGAAGGAAACAGAGGAGAACTAGGCCCTCTAACTGAAATGGGCCTAGCCCGGAGAACAGTAAGAGGAATACCACACAAAAAACTCACAAAAATTCACAATAATCAAGTCTAACACACCAGACAAATTTAGACTGCTTTAAACAATAGCTATGAAAATAGCTTTTGATTGAATCAAACTTCTCTTAAAAGAAGAAAAGAAGGTACTTAGCCACAGCCAAGCGAGACCACGTCCTAGCTACACGAGCGGCAAACGAGATCTGGGAATATAGAGCAGTGCACCATGGGATATCCACTTAGCTCAGCCAATGAGAGATTTCAAGCTAGTAAAATCGGCCAAGTCAGAGCCAATATTCGGCTCCGAACCCACGGGTAAGAATGTAGGCGAGATAGGACTACATAATATCCAACCTTCTCTGGTCAGGGCATTAAATGAGATATTCAAACTACCCTTTAAGGATATACACATGTTCCAGCTCAATTGCTTTTAAAAGCATAATGACAGTTTCCTTATATTTATAGGTCTTTTGTATTCAGCAGTTCAGCCAGGTCACCTTTTCTAAACAGGCCATTATAAGGGCCCAGTAACTGTATTTTATGCAGGAGACAAAGCATAATATTCCTCTCCTTCTGGCATCAGGCAGGTGCTCTTTCCTGGGCACTAGCAATGGTGTTATTTTCACTGGAGTAAAAGGTAGCTAACAGAATATCCATACAGTGTAGTCTGAGTTGACAAGTAGCACGCCTTGCCACTGTTCAGATTGGCAAGGATGCATACCTCTGAAATAAAGATATCGATACTTCCAAGATGGTTGCACATTAAGTAACAGCTTAACTCTAGCTCTCCCAGTGTGAAAACTGGAATTCAACAGCGAAGGCCAGTAGACTTTTGTGTTTATGGGTAAATTTCAGTAACTAGCTAGTAAGTGTACTGCCTGGATGCCAGGAAAAAATCAGCTACAAAATGAGAGGAAGAAACACTGACTGGGGAAGGTTCTGCAACTGTTCAGCAAAAAGTAATGCAACCTCCAGACATTATGTCCAGTATACTACAGGAAGATACAAGACAGATGCACACAGACCTGGTTAAAATAAACAAAACACTGATGGAGTATATCAACACAAACAACAAAGGGCTGGGAAAAAATGGAAGAAGCTTTAAACAAAATATTTAGATGAAATGATAAAGCTGCAAAAATCAGAGGTTGAAATGAAGAAAAGGCTGGCTGAATACGAGACTTTTCAGGTAGAGACATTTCAAAAAATAATAGAATTAAGAGGACAGAGTATGTAAGGAAAACATGAGATTTTCAGCTATACCAGAAAAGCTGGAAGGAGCAGACTGCATTAATTTTATGAAAACTTAAGCAACTGGGCTGTTATTCCATAGCAGGAGTTGTTAGCTGAAAGGGCACATCATGTGTCTGCTCCAAACCTGGCTATGACAAAGTAACCTAGACCTTTAATAGTAAAGATGCAATCCTACCAGCAGAAGGAGTGGATTCTCACAAAACTGTGGTAGAAGGACAAAATACTAAAAGTGGGAGACAGCAGAGTGTTTGTGGAGAATGATTACTCATTGTACACCAGGCAGAAGAAAAGCAAACTCATTCCACTATTCAGGGACTACTAAGACACAGGTGTGAGATTCAAACTGCTGTACCCAGCAAATTATTCTTCCCTGCAGGGACATCATTTTTTTTGATGAGGTACATGCTAAGGAGGAAATACAAAAGTTTGTCCAACAAAAATAGAGCTGTGAAACAGAAGGAGATTCTGCTTCTTATTCTTCTGTTAATAAAGATCATGGAAAGACTGTACCTGTGATAACTTTTTCCATTGTTTCAATGGAAAATGTTGGAGAGAAGGAAGGGAGCACAAGAGCTGACTAGAAGAATCAAGAGTATGTTGGAAATTAAGCACAGACAGGACTTAGGAGATGGAGATGAATAATAAAACTAATAATGTGAGATTACATGTAATAATTATATTTGTGAAATATGACAGAACAAGAAAATCTGGAAATATTGAACTTTTTCAGAATCTGTTGAACTTGTGGGGGACTCTAAACTATATGTCCTACTTCATGCTAATAATGTTTGGAAAAATGCTTTGGGGAGGAGAAGAGACGGAAGAAAGTTAACTGTACATAAAGAAAACATGTTTTTTCTTAATAGTACTATTTTTGTGGTGTATGGTTTTCTTTGCATACTATAAAGTAAAGTTTTCTCAGTTATCTTAAGTGTAATGGGGATTGTACCTAGGTGCTCTGTTCTTTTTTTTTCTTTCTTTCTCCCTTCTCTCTTTCTTCTTGCTCAGTTTTAAGAAATGTAGGCACTGCAATGTAAAAAAAATGCGTGGTTACAAGAGCATAACAAAAGAAAAATTAATGTGCTTTTTCTCATTCTTACATGGGGAAATGAATGGATCAAGGACCTTTGATTTAGTAACAAATGTTAAGAAAAAACAAGTAAATGAAAAAGAATATTTAAAACATAGCACCACCACTGCCTTACTCTCCTTTACTAACACTATCCTTCAGCATAAAAACAATGGATATCTCTCCTCTGCTACTTTCCTAGACCTATCTAAAGCATTTGACATGGTCCCACACAAACAACTTATCTCTGTCCTCAATAACCTATCCTTCTCACAATCAGTCGCCAACTGGTTTCAGAGTTACCTGCCTGACCGCCAACAATCCATTGTATGGCAGAATGACATATCTCCCCAACTACCTGTCTCCATAGGGGTTCCCCAAGGATCCATCCTTGGACCCCTACTCTTCTCTGTTTACACCAATAATCTAGCCTCTGCCACCAAACATGGCACACTCATACAATACGCAGATGACTCAACCATCATCTGCTCAGCCCAGTCCCTACCCAAACTGCAAAAAGTCACACAGGAAGCCTTTTCCTCTTTTGAAACATGGTTATCCGATGCCCAATTAATACTCAACCCAAACAAAACTAAACTACTCATCTTCCAACCCACCAAACATACTCAAAACAACTCTCACTTTAACATCACAGTAAAAGACAACACTACTATATACCCAACTGAACACACCAAATTGCTAGGAGTGGAAATAGACAAACTAAAATTTGACATTCACATATCCATGACCATAAAAAACGTCCACAAAAAACTAGCAGCGTTATACAGAAATCAGCAATTTCTCACCAAAGCAGCAAAGATTTCAATAGCAAATTCCCACCTTATCTCCACCCTACTTTATGCCTCTCCAATATATACCAACCTAAGGCAATGTGATCTAAACAAGCTAGAGACCTGCTACAACAAAATCGCCAAATTCGCCACAGGGGCATCCTACCGTAGTCACCACTGTCTCTCACTTGCTGAACTGGGCAGGCTTGAACTCCCTCACCTCCTTCAGTGGTATCAACTGTCACTCGCCCACAAACTAGTAAACCATCCACTAAATGTCCCATCCCTCCAGAATCTACTCCAATCCTATTGCACCACCATACCACTAAGATCCAGCAACAAAAATCACTTGCAGATCACTAAAGCCAATAACTCTGCTGGTGGAGCACTATTCTCTTGCGGCATAGCCAAATTATGGAACTCACTCCCACCCACAATTACCTCTGTACCATCATGCACCCACTTCAAAATTTACTAAAAGCGCACCTAAAAACATGCTGGCTATGCCCTTGCAACTCCCACTCTAATATCATCCACCCCATCCAACCACTACCTTTCTTTCCACTCCACTAACTACCTTGATTATAGCAAGCTCAGATGCTCATAAGCCTAGCACTTACTATAACAGCAGGAACTTCTCATTGTAACATTTGTTAATGTCTGTTATGTACTTCACAGATAAAGATTCTAGTTGTCTACTGATGTACTATGTTCTTCATCTGTGAATATGTTGTAAGTAATTGCTATGTTAAATTGTTAATCGCTATGTAATCCAATGTAACTACCGTCTATTTTACTGTGGAGCTTTTCTCCCCGGGCCTCCGCTGAAAATGGACCTACGTCCAGTCGGACACTTCCGGTCAACAAATTTAAATAAATAAAATAAATTATTATGAGTTTTTTCTAGCAAATGAATGCATGCTCAGTAGCAATTCTGTATCTGGCCCTCACATCTCCATGGAAACAATCTGATAATGAGTCTGGTTCTCGTGTCTCCATGGAGACTATGTGATAAAAAAATTGATTAAAGTCTGGTAGACAGTGATTGGCTGGGGGAAATAAGAAAGCAGAAACTGGCTAGGAGATAATGTTCTCCAAAAGCATTCAGGGGTTCTCCCAGCTGGGAGAGCCATAAAGATAAGACAAAACCAGATAGCACTTTGTAAAAGCACAGGCTGCACTATAAGAGATTACCTCGATAATGTACATGACTTTAGAAAGTTTGCTGTTAAGCAACTTTTTTTTTTTGATAACACTAGAGCACAAAAACTTTTAGCACAACTTTTAACATGACAGCTCAGGCAGTAGAAAGGGTTGTCATCAAGCTTAGGGTGCCTATAACAAGGAAGGTAACAAGAGATCCTGCAGAGGTATTAGAAATATTTTGGAAATTCTATGAAAGTCTGTATAAAGTAATGATCAATGGGACCATGATGCAGTTAGACTTCTTTATTAAAATGCAAAGAAATATTAAAAACAAGTGCAATATACACTTTCGCCATGCAGTTTCTTCAGGCAAATATCAATTAACTGTAGAAACAGCTTAAATATGTTAAAAGCACATGTGTTTGATCAGTTTCATTCATGTGCCTAAAGTAATAAGTATCACATTAATTGATGTTTCAACATCTCATAAAGCTTTTGAACTCAGAACCTATTGTAACTGCAATACTAAAAATATAATTTATTTTGCTAAAGGTAATTAATGTGATGCTTATTACATTAGTAAAACCAACTGAAAGCTCAAAGAACAAATTAGTGGTTACTTATCAGACATAAGAAGGAACAATGAAACTAATGCACTCTTTAGGCACATAAATGAAAATGATCAAACAAGTTTTTAAAATTTATGATTTTACACATACTCTATGAACCACTAAGAGGGGGCTATATAGCGCATACTACTAAACAAGAAGAATTAAAATGGATTTTTAGACAAACACATATCCCCCAGGTTTAAATGGTATGGTCAATTTAAAGCCTTATCTAAAAGCACTATTTCAACAAGTTAACTGATTTTAACATAATTAAGTCCTGTGCTTTTGAAATATTTAAGTTGTGTTTCTACTATTAATTGACATTTGCCTGAAACAGCTGCATGGCGGAAGTGTATATTACACCTGTTTTAATATGTTTTTGTATTTTAATAAAGAAGTCTAACTGCATTGTGGGTCCATTAATCATTATTTTACACAAACATTTTCTTCTTTCTGACTGCTGGATTAATCACACTACCAATTATTGTTTAGAAAGTCTGTATAAAGCAGAGAAATACGGAAATCAAGAAACAGTACAAATGGAAATGTGTATGGAAGAATTAAATATGCCAAGGTTAGAGGTAGATTAGGCTCAGTTACTAATGGTTAGGATAGGAGCAGAGCAGATAAAAATTGTGATGTACAGCCAATCTACAGGAAAGTCCCCAGGAATAGATGGTATTCCTGTGGAAGCTAGGAAGGAAAAAAAACTGATAAAGATTTGGAAGGTTTTGTTTAACAGTATTTTAAGAGGAGAAGTACCAACATCCTGGAAGAAAGCAGTAGTAGCTGTAATACCTAAAGAGAGTAAAGATCCATTACACCCAGCTTCTTACAGGCCCATTTCAATACTAAACCATGACTATAAAGTGTTCACGTCTATAATGGCTAAAAGAATGGCAAAAGTAATGCCAAAATTGATTGGACATGGATCAAATGTGGTTTTGTGGAGGGAAGGCAAACATCTGACAACATTAACAGAACACTGATGAGCAAGAGGGAAACAAAAGGCAAGAAAATACCATTGTTGTTGGTGGGTCTTGATGGACAGAAAGCATTTGACAGAGTAATCTGAGACTTTAGGGCAATGGATTGTAAGGTTGATTAGAAGGATATACAACGGATCAGAGACAAAAACTAAAGTGGGGTCCTCTCTGATAATTTCTGCTTGAGCAGAGGAACCAGGCAGGGGTGTCCTCTTTCCCCTTTGTTATTTATGTTACATTTAGAATCAGTGTCAAATAAATAAGGGACTCAGAAATTCAAGGATATAATTGGTATGGAAGTCAAGAAAAACTGGCTCTATTTGCAGATGATACAATTTTACACCTGACAAAACCAGAAAGAGACAGAGTGTTGTGGAACATTTTAAGACAGTTTCAGATCTTTTTGGGATGCAAAATCAATGAAGCTAAACAAATGCAATAATGGTAAATTATGTACCCACATATGAACTGGTTCAGCAATATCCACATTTATAGGGACTTGATAAAATGAAGTATTTAGGAGTATGGATTAAAAATTATTCTGGTATGGCAGCTAAGGATACGTGGGAAGAGACTAAACAAAAGATAATACAAAAACTAAGAAAATGGAAGCTTTGCTATATGGATATGGATAGTAAGATACAATCAATCAGTTAAAATATTTTTCTTCCCATTAGTCTTATACACAGGTCACACACACCTCCTTCTTTATTCCTGTTACCCCACCCATGTGGACCCAGGCAGTCCTCATATCCTGTTCTGTCTGTACCAATATGTGCATTCGAGTCACCCATTATCAACACCAATTCATGTTGTCCTGCTTTAACTAGTAGGTCCTGCAACTGCTGTCTGAATGCACTCTTTTCCTCACTATC
Organism: Protopterus annectens; assembly: GCF_019279795.1. Lineage (NCBI taxonomy): Eukaryota > Metazoa > Chordata > Ceratodontiformes > Protopteridae > Protopterus > Protopterus annectens. Next base: position 1,696,393,986 of record NC_056728.1, read on the forward strand.
ACAACAGTGCTGTGGGGCATAGGCCGAGATTATGAATACTGCCCTATCATTTACTGGAGTCTGACTGCCATGAGTCTGCCATTAATTCTGATATCTGTTACTACCTTCTGAAGCCTCTCTCTCACCACAAATTCCTACACCATTTCTAACCTGCCCTCCACCAGAGTAGTAGACTCTGGATCCCAAGCCAAGTGGCTTTGCTGCACCACCCTTCCATCTCATCTCCTGGATACATAGTATATCCAGCCTCCTCTGCAACATCATGTCATCCACTTCCAAGCTGCGTCCGGTCAGTGAATCTACATTAAGTGTAGAAATTCTCAGTTCATGTTTGGCAGGTTGGTTAGTTTTATGTCCAGCTTTCACTCAACAGAGCTATCCCAGGTAACCCAGGCTGGGCAACTAGACACCGGCCAGCCAGTAGCTTATTGACCCAGAGCTGCTGAGTTTTATGACTGGCACACACTGGCCAATAGGGACACATATACCCCTCCCACCTTTAACACGGGTCCCTGGCGTGGGTCAGAGTAGGCAGTGTCCTCAACCCACTTATCACCGGTAACTACTCATGCCCATTTTTGGCGACATTAGTCAACATGACCAAATCACCTAGAGCCATATTTTACACCAAGTGGCTAGCCTTGCCACAGCGTGCAGTCTGTGATCAGTGTTCTCCTATCTTGAGGATACTGTGTACTACAGTAGATGCCCAAAGCGGTTGATGTGTACAACTCTTCCCCCTATAGGGCACCATGTAGTCTGTGCTGCTGCCCACAGCTCCATTCATTGCTGAGTTTGAGATGGGAACACTCAGCATGTTTTTTGGACATGGGAGAAACCCCTCAGACAGGGAGTACATGCAAACTCCAAACAAGCATTGGTCGGAGGTCAGGATTGAATCTTGTGCATGGGAGGAGAAGACCTTAACCACTAAGCCATCTAATCACACAGGAATAAAGGAGGAGAAGCCATTCTAGACTTTTGTCTGGAAAATGGCTTGATAGTAGCCAACACATGGTTTAGAAAGAGAGACAACACATGGTTCAGAAAGAGAGACAGTTACAAGATCGCATGCACGAGTAGTCAACATGCAACTCAGGTCAGTAAGAAAAAGGCACTGGGGCAGAATCCATGATTGCAAAGTCATCCCCAGTGAAAGAGTTGGGCCACAGCATAAACCACTAGTTGCCACAACCAGCTGTGAGCAGTGGTCAGAGAAGGCTCGAAAGTCAACACAGAGCAGGCTTTAGACCTGGAAGTTGACTGGAGAGAAGGTATAACAGTTCAAGGAATTACTCAGGGCTCTAGCACCCCAGGAAGCAGAGGAAATAGATGATGTTGAAGAATGGCAGCGCCTAAAAACAGCATGTGTTAGGACTACAGAAAAGATATGTGGCCGAGCCAGGTATGGAAATAAGGTACATAAGGAAAGCTGGTGGTGGACTGCAGAAGTCCAGGAAGTCATCAAAAGAAAAAAAGAGTGCAGGAAGAAGAGGGAGACAGAAAAGACTGACCAGGCTAGGAAAGACTACTGGTTGGCTAAAAAAGAATCTAAGAAAGAAGTTGCAATAGCAAAGAATAGGGCATCGGAGGCCCTGTAACAGCTTCTGGAAAGTGACTCAGTAAGGGGCACAAAGAAGCTATATCAGGTTGCAAGGCAAAGACAAAGATAAAGAAGATAGTCAAGACACCCTTCATAAGGGATGCCAACAACAACCTGCTCACCAGCCCAGAGGATATCCAATAGAGAAGGAAGGAGCATTTCTGAATGAAGAAAACCCCGCAGAAGCTGTACTGCTTCAGAAGCAGCCTACAATGAGAGAAGAAGAGGAGCCCACCCTAGAAGAAGTAAGAACAGCATTAGGGAAGATGAAGTCAGGGAAAGCAGCAGGCTCAGACGAGGTCACAGCAGACATGATAAAGATGCTGGGTGAGATAGGGGAGAAATGGCTCCTGGGGGTACTAATAGCAGTGTGGAGAGAAAGGTGTATCCCAGATGACTAGAGAAGAAGCATACTCGTGCCAGTGTACAAGAACAAAGGGGCATCCACAACTGTGGGCAGTACAGAGGCATTAAACTCCTGTGGGCAGTACAGGGGCATTAAACTCCTATCACATTGCATGAAAGTTCTGGACAGTGTGCTTGATAAACAGATATGCAGAGTAGTAGAATGTAAGATGGGAGATTAGCAGTTTGGATTCAGATCAGGATGCAGCACAACTGACCCGATGTTTGCATTGAGACAGATACTTGAGAAGAAGCTAGAGATGAGGAGAGAGTCCAACTGGGCATTCCTAGACTTGGAGAAAACATATGACAAGGTCCCAAGAAAGCTGATCTGGGCAGTACTGCGGTGGTCTGAAGTCCCAGAAACATTGGTAGAATTAGTGCAGGCTATGTACAAGGACCCAATGACTCAAGTACGAACGGTGTTCGGCAACACATAGAGGTTCCCAGTGGGTGTGGGTGTACATCAGGGTTCAGCTCTGAGCCTACTGCTGTTCATACTGGTGATGGACTAAATTAGCAAATAGGTTGGAGTGGACGGATCAACAAAGCTGCTGTATGCAGATGATGTGGCAGTACAGGCAGACTCTGAGCTAGAACTTCAGCAAAGGATAGGAGAATGGAATGCAAATCTGAAGGCACATGGGATGAAACTAAGCACAGAAGAAGCTGAGAATAGAGACAAAAGGGAAGATAGTGGAACAGGAAAACAGCTTCATGTATCTGGGAGGAGTAGTTGAAGAAGGGTAGTCTGAATGAAGAGGTCAAAACTAGAATCAGAGGGGCTGCAGCCAACTGGCATAGAGTATCAGGTGTAGTCTATGACAGAAGAATGCCAAAGAAGCTGAAAAGTAAGGTGCACAAGACAGTGGTGCGACCAATACTACTATATGGTACAGAAACCTGGGCAGTAAAGGCAGAACAGTTGAAGAAGCTAGAGTTGATGGAAATGAAGTGCCTGAGAAAGGTGATAGGATGCACACTGTGGGACAGACGAAGAAATGAGGACATAAGAGCAGAAGTCAAAGTAGCTCCAATTGCAGAAAAGATCAAAGAGAACAGATTACGGTGGTTTGGGCAAATGTGCAGAAAACCAGAAGGCAATCTGGTGAAGAAGATTTGGGACAGACAAGAAGAAAAGAGGAAAACAGGACATCCAGCAAAGAGGTAGATGGCTTTTTTGACAGAAGATCTCCGTCAGTCAGGCATGAGTGTTGAAGAAGGCAGGAGTATGGCACTGAATCGAGAGAGTTGGCGACAGTTAACACAATACCCTGACTCAGTGTAGAAAAAGGGGGAAGGATGATGATTAGTCTTATACACAGGTCAGGGATATTTTTATCAACCAGAGGAGAAGTTATGGATAGCAATTAATAGAGCTGAACAATTTTATCTGGGAGGGGAAGACGACAAGAATCAAGTGGGATAAGCCGATTCTTCCAGTAGAACAGGGCGGATTGGGTATTACCCAATTTGAAGGGGTATTTCAGAGCTACACAGTTAAGGCTCCTATAGATAGCACAAGCAGAAAACTACAATTCAAAGTAGAAAGGTGGATGATGAAACAGGGGAAACCTCAAGAAACGAGGAGAGACTGGGATCTTGGATACAGACCTTTAAGGAAAACAATAATACAGACTATTATACCTATAAAGTAGCTGAAAATATCCTAAAGAACTAAGCCAACACGGAAATAGAGAAGAGATTCTGCCAATAGGGATGACTGCTATTGGGGACACAGACAACAGGCAAGAAGGGGCTGGAACTTGTTACTACTTTGTAGTACACATTTCAATACAACTTCACAGCATACTTTTTTACCACTCCAATAATATTACTTTGTACCACAATCTCATACAATCCTCTCATTACATTATCTCCCACATATATTTCTCTAACATCTCATTACACCCTCTAGACATCCCTTCCACCCCTTTCATGAACTTGCTATACACCTTACCACATCAGTTATACAGCAGCTACAAACACACACACACACACACACACACACACACACACACACACACACACACACACACACACACACACACACACACACACACACACACACACACACACACAAAATGTATGTTTTTCTTTGCAGTACAGAACTTATATATACTGGTAGTGTTCGCTAATAATGATTGTTTTTAATTGTAAACTAAACTATTATTTATACTTAAACTGTCTGTAACTGGAGCTTTTCTCGTCGGGTCTCCACTGAAAATGGGTTCCTGGCCCAGCTGGACTAACCCGGTTAACAAATGTCAATAAACAAAATAAAATAAATAAAACTGGCAAAGGAACCAAGGTACTGGGAGAAAAAAACTAAAGAAGGAAAGATGATATCATGGGAAGACGCCAAGAATTTATTTGGACTGCAGGTTAGAGAGTGGCTTCCCTATCAAAGACTGATATCACAGTATAAGCAAAGATTAAGAACTAGGGGGGTCCTAAACAAAAGATCAGCACTGGTAGAGTTTTTAGTAGACTCTAGAACAGAAGCTGCATTAAAAAAGGAATAATTAGTATAGCATATAAAGTATTGCACGATAACTATAAGAATCAATCAGAGGAGGTTAGAAAGGATTGGAAAGAGACTGGATAAGCAATTCACAAAGAAACAATGGGAGGACATATGTGCGTCTACCAAATATGCAACAAAATCTAACAGATTTAGGATTTTTGCTTGGAAATGTTTACATCAATATTTTTATACTCCAAGTAGACTCCAGAGAATTTTTCCTCAGGCAGACAACAAATGCAGGAGGTGTGAAGGGGAAGAAAGAGATAATGGGGAACACTTTCTGGGAGTGCGGTGAGTTAGCTGACTTTAAGGATTCCCTGCGGAATGCACTCTCAAGATGCTGGGTGGGCAGATTGGTGTGACAGGGGAGATTATTTTTCTAAGCTGTGATACAGAATCAGAATTGCCTATACATGTATTTATTTATTTTATTTATTTAAACATTTGTTGACCAGGAAAGTCCGACTAGGTTTCACAGAGCCTGTTTTCAAGCTGTCCCTGCCACAGAAGGTCCTATGTCCTATCACAAGGTTTTATATTAGCTCTGTCACAGCTGCATAGTGGCATCTCATCCTTGTCACAGCCAAATGGCACTACTGACACAGAGTACCATATGTAACTATGAGACACCGGTCTCTACCTGCTGAGACATGCTTCCTCCACCAACTTTTTAAGAACAGTCACCTACCATAGTGTCTCTTGGAATGTAAGCCCATGATCACAGTAACCCATTCCATTCTTCATCCTATGTAGCGTATGTGAAGACATTCCGTGTGCTTTGACAACAATGCAATGCCCAGCACAGATAGTCACTGATACTGCATGCATTGTTTGCATGTGACACTGCACTGTCACTATGTGCTCATAAGAGCCCACAGGTCTGGACTAGACATCTCAGCTTTGTATGCACTGCCAATATTGTGCCTATTACTGCTGGGGGAAGAGAGGTTGTGCAGCTGCTACTTGTTCTTTTTCTGCATCACTATCATTGGCAGATATTGTGACTCTGCATTCTGTGTGTGTGTGTGTGTGTGTGTGTGTGTGTGTGTGTGTGTGTGTGTGTGTGTGTGTGTGTGTGTGTGTGTGTGTGTGTGTGTGTGTCCTAACGTATATTACTATTGGGCTGGTCTGCCCTGTCTGCCTCCTTATGATCATACTATGTAGCATGGCTAATATGACAAACACACTGCAGGCTATAGTTTGGTCATTCTGCAGTGCCCCTTCACAGATGAATAAAGACAGCAGAAGCAAGCTGTGAGCTGGCTAAAACATGCTCACTGATGCTTGTGGTTTCTGCTGGTTTCATACTGGATATCAGCCAGAGCTCTAGCTAGTATTTAACATTACCTGTAAACATAGTAGGGACAGATGTCTGAGTGTGTGCGGAGGGTCACTACTACACATATGCCATTTAGGCAGCGGTAAGCACTTCATGTAGCCACAATGCCTGCGATAACTGGTTTATATTGTCCTGTGGAATGTCATCTTGAAGGAAATGGCAATACAGCTGACATGTATGCCATACCTGTAAATCATAAGAACTGCTAGGGTGCTGTGCAGGCACACTAGATATGACCACTGTGCACTGCACAGCACTTGGTAGTTCACAGAATGATGGCCTTTCCTGTTCACACACACCTCTGTGACTGTGCATACTGAACATGTGCAACCAACATTAAGAAATCAGCAATATTGTAAATGCCATACACAGTGGTGACTCTCTCCTTTGGTGTACTGAGAAACCAGATATGCTCAACTACACGCGGAAGTAGGACTTCAAGAAATTTTAGCATTCCACAGGTAGTGGCCTGTGATACAACAAAAGCATCCCCAGTTCATCTTTGAAAGATTACTGCAGTGAGCATTATGAGTGCTATACCTTGGTGATCACAAGAACAGAAAGGCCACTCATTCGTACTGATTCTACATAGGAGTGATAAATATCAACCAAGCTCCATACAGCATCACTGTCTACAAAGAAACAGTCAATTTCTTGGTCATTAGCTTTGTTGTTGTAGACGGATAAATGACTACGACCCAGGTGACCACAGTTTAAATAGCTGATCAGGTACCTACTGAAACTGGTGTGGGGGAGGAGAGGAATGATGAGGCTTAAACCTGGTCACCTCTCTTTTTATGGAGTGGAAGGCACATGCTTGTGAGTACATTCTCTGCAGAAGAATCCCTGGTAGAGATGCTGGATCATGCAAGATGTGCTAGTCTGAAATAGCAGCAGGACTAATTGATCATGTCACATGGAGATATGGTATGTACTGCTATGACCCACTTCACAACAATCCCTTAGACATGAATGAGCATGCATGGGCATACACGTTAAACAAGAAACCTGAAGTGCCTTTGACAGATGCCTCAATGACAGCCCCGCTCAGTCAGCTCTCACTCCACTGATGAGGAATGAATGTACTACCCGACAAAGAGGATATGATGGTCAGCAGACAGAAGGGGCAAAAAATATCAAACAGCATTTTTTTCATTTTACAGACCAGAAGATTGACATCAGCTGTCGGTACTGTTTTTGTTACTGCCTAATGCCCTGCCACTCTAATGGACAAACACATACGCACTAACAATAACTGCTGCTGGTGCAATCTGAGCATTTTAACTATCTGCAACCCATATATTTTCAATGTGCTTTGTTCTTATAAAATTGTAATGCGGACTTGTACTCAAATTCTTCCACCTACAACTAAGATTCATAACCATATTGCACTTGTGCATATTTTTCTACACACCTTCACCTGCATGTTGTTATGCATTCATTTACATAATTCTCTAATGCACAGTTTTTCTCACCGCATTGCTGTGAAACATGGGACTCTGGATTGCTACAGCATTGTGTATGGCTATTTCATGCAACTGAGTACATTACAGTACAAAACTCAGGTATGTGCACAGCCCAAGTGTAAGGAGCATCAGACAACAAAACCCACTCTCATGTTGTAAAATCTAATATTTTTAGAAAAAAAGCAAATTAAGTCAGAAAAGTACCAACCATCTAATACCACAAAAATCAAAAAGTAAGGGTAGCTATGTGCAATATATTTTTTAAAGGACAGTCTGAAATGAACTCTGCTTGTAATTAACATGCGGTTACTAAAACTCATTAAAACCTTCTTGAAGCTGGGCAATGCATTCTCCTTGAACAACAGCTCAATCAAGAAAGGTGCATAATGCTGCAAAATCTGAGCCCACGGAGCCACCACTTTCAAAGGGGCTAGTACAAAAATATAAAACAACTAGGGAGCACAACATGGAAAATATGGCATCACAGTTAATACAGTTGTGACTGATTTAATTTAAACCATTAGAAGTAACTGTTTATAAAACATCACAATATTTATTCAGTATGCATGCATGTCCAGTATGCACCAGAATACGCAACACATTAATACAAAAGTAAAATTGTAAGACTGATTTTAACAAGTAGGCATATATAAATATATGTGAAAAACAAGTCACTATGACAGGCCAGCAACAACCCCCATGGAAAAAGACCACTGTAAAATTTGGGAAATGCTATTAATTGTAGGTTAATGCCCACTCTCAGACAGGGACATTCATGATGTAGGTGCTAAGTTCTGTAAACAGCCTCCACCCCCACTGAAAAAAAAAAAAAAAAAAAAAAAACAGGTTGAGGGATAAACAAGTGATATCAACCAGCTCTGTTTCTAGGCAGAGGGCTTCAGCCAGAGAAGGAAGTCCAATGGGAGACTATGGGGCTAGCCCCAGGCAACACATTGGTAATAAGTCTGAGAGGACATGTAATAGAATCCACTGAGCAAAACAAGCCACAAATATGTTTTTACTGCATAGAAATGCATCCAGTCCAGCTATTGGAACTAAGACAATGAAAAAAATTCAGTACCTACCTGCAATGCAGTGGTCAAAGATTACTCCCCCAGAAAGTTAATTACAAGGTGACTATGACCCCCTTTCAACTCCTTAGTTACTTCTCTAGTAACATGCCCCCCACACAGATGCCCATGACAGCTGGGATCCAAATGGTTTGGGGTGCTTGGCTAGGCTTGTAAGGGTCCTAGTGGTCGTTAATCTAGTAAAACCCAAGAAACTATGGGAGGAAGGAATTGGCTGGAATTTCAAAAACAACCTCTTATGTTTGGAGATAAGGAATTAGGAAAATAACATGAGCATACAACATTCGGTATGTATAAGTGAATGGATAATTAGCATTCATCACAACATGTACTGCTTAATTACAAAAAAGTAGTTATGTACTCACCATAACGTTCCATCTGTGGTGTTGATCTTCATTTATCCTTAACATATGGGAACTCCGTTCCAAGTCTCGGAAATGGCTCGGCTGTTGCAACAGCTTGCACGAACCAAAAACTCCTGAGCATAGTCCCTACCCAGAATGCCTCATTCTAAATTACCTCAGATTGAGTTTGCAGCTATAATAAAAGACCAGGAAAGGTAATACTATAACCCACTGAAGAGGCTACGTTCAGGGTCATACATGAAGAAACAAATAAAGAGGACCAAGACCGGTTTCTGAAGGAGTCTGAAGGAGGGGGAAGGAGGGTGGGGTGTCAAGATCGACAACACAGATGGAACGTTATGGTGAGTACATAACTTCTTTATCTGATGTTGTCAGTCTTCATTTATCCTTGATGTATGGGACAGAGTCCCCAGCTACTTTGTATCTTAGGAAGCTTTATGGAAAGATATCCCTGAGCACTATAGAACCAAATGAAGCTCTTCCCTTGGAGACCAGATCCACTTTGTAATGAGTAAAAGATATGTGGAGAAGCACAAATCGTAGCTGCACATATATCGTCCATGGAAGCCTTAGAGTGGAAAATAACAGACATGGCTATAGCTCTTGTGGAGCGTGCTTTAACTGGGGCTGCCAATTGGAGGTTTTTCTGGTTGTGCACCAAGGTAATGCAGTCTCTTAACCACTTAGACGTGACCTTTAAAACTGATTTACCCATGGAAGGACCTAAAAAGGAAACTAATAACTGGTCCGACTTTCTGAACTCTTTAGTTATGTCGAGATAAAAACGCAATTGTCTGTGAATATCCAGTAAATGTAAACAGTATTCTCCCTTGTTGGAAAAATTAGGAAAGAATACTGGCAATTCAGTGGATTGCTTTAATGTTAGTCTCAGATACGACCTTTGGAAGAAAGGATGGATTGGTTCTTAGTAATACCCCATCTTTATGAAAAATCAAATATGGAGGTTTTGAGGATAACACACAAATCTCTGAAATCCTCCTAGTGGATGTAATGGCTATTAAGAAAATGGCATTTCATGAAAAATTTCAAATCACAGGTAGCAGCCGGCTCAAAGAGGGATTGGACCAAGATTGCAAAACCATAGTAAGATCTTAGGGAACAGGGGTTCTTCTATAAGGAGGCTTTAAACTCAATATTTCCTTTAGAAAAACCTTGCAGAGTATGTGAAATTAAAGATTGTCCTTCAAAACTGTTATGGAAATTAGAAATAGCAGCAAGCTGAACTCTGATGGTAGAAGAAGCTCCTTGTTTGAAGAGCGTAGACACAAACTGCAAAAACGTCTTCAACTGATGCCAAAAAAGAATCAAGTTTATTACTGCTTGCCCATAAGGAAAATCTTTTCCATTTACTGAGGTAGAGACGCCTTGTGGAAGGTTCATGGGAAGCTAGCAACATTTTTCGAACTGGGGAAGATAAGCTGTTTCTCCTGGCAATCAATGGAACTGAAGCAACCAAGTTGTAAGCTTGAGGTTTTTCAGGTTGGGGTGAATAACTTTAAACAAATTTGTATAAATAATTGTTAACAGCACCGAGTATTCTGTGATCCATTTGAAGGCGAAAGGCCGAGGTACCAGATCGCAATAAACGTTTTACTGGCATGGTGCTAGTGGTTTGTGTGTTTCGTTATATTTTTGCTGCAATTCATCAGTATTTGTGGATTTGGGGTGAACTAGTCCCTGAGGATGGGACAGGAGATCTGGATCAGAGTCCAGACTCCACAGATGCTGAAGCAGGTAAGGCCAAAGAAAGTGGAACCAGCATCGTCGAGGCCAAAATGGGGCAATGAAGATCACTTTGCTCTTCAACCTTATGGCCTTCTTTAAGAAAAGGGGTATTTACAGGAATGGGGAAAGCACAGAGTAGCCGCGAGGGCCAATTGTGAAGGACAGCATCTCCCGGGAACAACTCCTGAGGGAAATTAGGGTGAAGTGGCTGCTGCACTTCTTGTTCTGAGGGGATACAAATAGGTCACAGCAAGGCTGGCCCCAGTGACGGAAAATCTCCTTCGCCACTCTGGGATTGACAGATCACTCGTGAGGCAAGAGGATGCATCTGTTCAATTTGTCCGCTATCATGTTCAAGCTCTCTTTGATAGGAGTTGCTACCAGAAAGCGGTTTGAAGAGATTGCCCATTGCTACACTCTCAGGGCTTCTTGACAGAAGGGGTAAGACTTAGTTTTGTCTTGTTTGTTGATGTATTAGACTACTGACATGTCTGACTGAACTGCAACCGCTCCTTGAGGGAGGACAGTTTGAAAGGCTTACTGCCCTCAGTTGCAGAACATTGGTATGCAAATTGGCCTCTATTTTGGACTAAGTGTCTTGGACAGTCCCTCCCTGAAAATGCCTCCCCCACCTGATCTGGGAAGCATCCGTGGTCGCTACAGCCTGGGGATTAAGTGAAACGTATGGTCGGCCAAACAGAATTTCCTCGGATTCCATTCACCAAGATAAATCCTTCTCACAACGATTGCAAATTCAGATGAGGTGAGATAGAGGATGACTGAGGATAGACCATTGGGAGGACAGAAATCACCACTGGATTCTCATGTGGAACCTTGCTAGCGGTACTAATGTGATGGCCACTGCCATGGATACCAGTGCCTGCAGAACTAGTAAAGCAGGAACACTGTCATTGGAAAGAATAATGTCTACCTGTGATCTTATTTTCTGCAGTCTATAAGTAGGAAAGGAGACACTGCAATAGGTCGCATTCAAGCAGGCTTCTATGAATTCCAATTGTTGGGTTGGACTTAGCTGAGATTTGGCGAGATTCACCGTTTTGCCTAGATGACAGCAAATGAATACAGTGAAATCTCTTGTCTGTTAGAGTAGATGCCTGGTGGGGGCAGTAAGGAGCCGATCATCCAAATATGGAAACACAATCTGTGCAGTCTCAGGTGAGCTGCTACTGCTGCCATACATTTGGTTAACACCCGGGGGGGGTTGTGGTGAGATCAAAAGGCAGGGCTCGGGACTAATAATGACTGGCTTCCAGCTGGAAATGGAGGAACCTCTTGGAGTGTTTGTCCATTTTTATATAGCAATACGCATGTCTTGGAGGTCTACTGATCACATCTAATCGTCTTTCCCTAAGAAGAGAAGAATAGACTGAACCGTGACCATCCGGAATTTTGTCTGTTGAACAAACTTGTTCAGAATCCTGAGATCCAAAATTGATCTCCAGTCCCCTGTCTTTTTTGGCATCAAAAAGAACCTTCAGTAGAATCCAGATCCTTTTTGGTCTGGCAGGACTTCGTGAATGACTTTTTCCAGCAGCTTTTGAATTTCCCAAGCTGCCTGATGATCCATCTGGTTGGGTGAATCAGGGATCCTGCTTCCCGGTTTTGGGATAAGGTCAAATGGAATATAGTAACCTCTACTAATGATCCTTGGCACCTAAGCACCTGTGGTTAAGCTTTTGCCAGGCTTGTGAGTGCAAGGATAGTCTTCTCCTGATTGCCTCCAGAGGCAAGCAATTGGGCCTCCCTTGAGGAGCGCTGGTAGGGATTCCCCTGAGAAGGAATCTCTGGAACACTGATTTTGCAGGCCACCTCTGCTGCATGGCGGGCATCTTCCATTATAGCTCCCCTTCTGCCCAGAGGGGAGTCATTACCACCCGTGCCATGGAAAGGCCCTTGGGTTTTCTTGAATCACATTTTCCCGCTTCTCTGGTTCCTGGAATAGGAGCACTGGGGAGCAGAAAAACGTATGCCCATGGCAGATGGGTTTTTTTCATCCTTTTCACACCTGGCTAAGGTAACTTTAACTTTGGGGCCAAAAAGGGAAGATCCATCAAATGCAGCATTGATGAATGAAGACTTGAATGGCTCCACAAACTCACACAAGCAAATCCAGACATGCCTCCTTATGGCTATGCCTGAACCCGCTGCGCTAGTTGTCCCTTCGACTGCATGTACAATAAGCCTCATGGACAAGTTCGAGACAGACTCCATGGTGGCAAGCTAGGAGAACACTTTATCCTGTACCTCATCAGACAACTCCTGCAAGGATATCTGAGAGCACCTTGATCAGATCCCTCAAAAGTATAGTGAAGTGTTCCATAAAGTTCAACAACTACAAAGCATAGGTCGAAGAAGCGTAGACTAGCTTCCCAAATCTGTCCATTGCCCTAGACTCTCAGTTAGGGGGATGAACAGTGGAACTTTCATCTGCTAGTTCCTTCCTCATGGCTGCTGCAACCACCATGGCCATCTACTTCTAAACCTTTGGCCCAGTGCTGATGGTCCTCTGGAGCTAAAAGGATTTTATCTGGTCTCCTGGGGACTGGTTCTATGGAATCTGGGGCCTTCTATGCCTGCTGGGTGATCAGTTTAATAAGATCTTCAGTCAGCAGGGTCACCCAAGAGGTAGATGGGCGAGCACCAAATCTTTGCATGTACACAAACTCCTCTAAGGATAGGTCTTGGGGCTTCCAGCTACCCCTCTGCTTTAATATTTCAAGAACGTCTCCAAAGGAGACGTCTTCTGGGGATCACCTTTGGGAACCTTCCCCATCACTGAAGTCTGTGTCTTCTGTGACAGATTCCTCTGGGGAATCAAGGTGTTTCCTCTTACACAACCTGTTCCGAGGCACCTCCTCAGTGGGAGCTTCTCTAGAGCAATTGGAAGAGATAGAGCCCTGTGTATGGGGGTGCCCTGCAGCTTCGGTGCTCGTTGTCTGGGCATGGAGGTTGACGGAAACTCTGGACCAGAGGGGATCCTAGGCTGAAGCTCCGATGGGAGGGAAGCCAGCAGAGGCCAAGGCCCTCTCCATAACTTGAAAGGCAGGTCCCCCCCAAAGTGGGATGAAAGCCCAGAACTGGGAAGGACAACCTCGGAACTATGGTCCCACCCTGCTCCGAGGAAACCTCCAAGGTCGAAGTCGAGGAAGAGCCCACAAATGGCGACATGAGGCTACAACCCCAGGAGTCCGTTGGTTCTGAAGAAACTGAGGAACTCAGGGCAAAGACTGGGGCTGAAGACATGATAGCTGTCATCACGATAGCCGGAACCGGGTATGTCAGAGCAGAGGTCTCTAAAACCGCAGTGGTGGTTAGAGGAAGAACGTCTGATGGAGTTTTTGGAGAAAAGGGCCTATCTCCAGAAGGAAGTGAAGCCTGGGAAGAAGTGGAAAGACCCCTTGCCACGAGGAGCTGATCCACCAACCTCATGACATCTACTTCAGTCAGACTCCTAGAGGAATTGATCGAAAACGCTGAAGGAGATTCTGGCCTCTTTAAAAAAGGGGCTTGGTAGTTACCTCGCAAAGGGGTCTATCGATGGAGAATACCTGGTTCTAGGAACTAAAAGAAATAATGGTTCCTGAGTTAACAATGCTGGGGAGGGACCTGCTTCCAGAAATACTGCTGGCACCATAGCCAGCACCGAGGGAGGACAGGTGACAGGAAAGGTCGGCACTGAGGTGGATGGTATTGAAACTTGAGGTGTTGAGCTAGTCACTATTACCAGAACCCAGGAAGACTGTTCCATAGGTTTTTTGGCATTCACCTTCAGAAGCTGCTGGAGCCAAAGGTTTTGATTTTTTATATGCCGGAGCTGAAGGGGATGCCGGCACTAAGACTTCTCTTTTTAGCATTCCCAGATTTTGAGAAAGGGGAAGAGGATGATGATGGAGAAGACACCTCAGATTTCGCAGTTCAAGGCTGACCAGATGAGGCCTCCTCAAATGGTGTTTTTTTTAGACCTTTTAGAATAAGTTTATTTTTACTCTGCATGAGGGCCCGCTGACTTAAAGCTTGACAAATATTACACTGTTGTTGTAAGTGAGCTGGACCCAAGCAATAAACACAAGAAGAATGTTCATCTGAATTTGGCATTTTTCTGCAACAACTAGAACATTGTTTTACACCAGTCGTAACCTTGCTCTTATCTGCCATGCTGATTGGGAAAGGATCAATGGCAAAACACTCACGCTACAAAGTTTTACACACACACACACACACACACACACACACACAAGAATAGAGGAAAGAAAGAAGGGCTGCCAATGATGGTAAGCCAAAAACTATCAGAGGTGGAAAAAAGGGATAGCACTACCAGCAATGGTAGGACAGATACCACATGGTAAGAATTAAGAAAGGGATAGTACACTCACTCAAAGAAACGGCAAAATTAAGAGGAAAAACTATCAGAAAAAATATATAAGTAAAGCTAAATGGGCAGGAGAAGGAAAGCTTTATAAAATCTTTAATAGCAGTAGAAGAAACAATAAATTTTTTACTTAGCTCAAGGAGAGTTCGGCTGATGCGTCTTTACAAGAAGAGCGGCAAATGAGATCTCGGGTAATTTAGAGGGAGGCATTCTGGGTATGGACTTAGCTCAGGAGTTTTTGGTTCGTGCGAGCTGTTGCAAAGGCCGTGCCGGTTCTAAGACTCGGAAAAAGAGTTCCCATACTGCAAGGATAAATGAAAACTGACATCAGATTATACAAGTTTATGGGATGGACATATGGTACAAACTGTAGGAAACATCGTTTGATAAAAATGAAACCAATCATTCACCTAACAAAGGGTAAGCTGTTTACAAAACTCCAACTTCGAAGGACTTTTTTAATTTGACAGTGTTTTTCCATTCTTAAAGTAGTAGGCTATCAAGCCTTTTTATAATACTCTTCTGTATTTATTATCCAGTATTTGCTTCTTACTTTTTATACGCTATCAAAACCTCATTTTTGCCCCACATAACATGAACTTAAAGTTATTATATTTAACAATACTTAATTGTTTCAGATTTGATTTTAGTACATCTGCACTTCCCAAGTTAGACCACTACAGCCCACACTTTTCTTGAAGATGCAAGTCTGAGCTTTAGACATGAAGAATAGAAAGCCATTTCAAAATAAAGGATATAATATGGATTTTCCAGCAGCAGTGATGCCATACCTGCTTCCTTTATCATTGGTCGGGCCATTAAAGCACGTCTTCTCCAATAAAACTGAAAAAAAAATTCAGTTCAGAATATCAGATTTCCACTGTTCAGACGCCAAACAATTTATCTTTACTGCAAAGTAAAATACCATTTACAACTTTAAACTTACATGGTCTCCTGTGCCAGCCAGATGTATACATACAGGTCTGTATTTGCTCTTCCATTCTTTGGGCACAATAAACTGAAACCTGTTAAAATCACAGTATAAAAGACTACATGTTAAAATATCCTTTGTATACAAGAAAAAAAATGATAATTCTAACAAATAAACATCAACATTTAGATTTGCATGCTATTTGTTAATGATGTATTGGACAGGCTACAGATTAGAAGCAAAATGAATTCATAGTTTCATAGGTAGGTACTAGGCTATCTGCACTAAGGCATTTATAAGCCTAGCCAGAATGTGTTAGCTTTCACCGCCCCCTTAGATTAGTTCCCTGTGCCTCTGTCCAGCAGAGCCACTGAAGTGATCCCAGGGATAAATTTTGTTTCCCATCCACTCGTCAAGGTTTCTCTTGAAGAGTGTTAGTGAGGAGCTCTGCCTAATGTAGATTGGAATCTTGTTCCAAAGCATGGGAAGTCTCTGTGACAGGAATCTATTCCTCCAGCATGTCCTATTTATTGTTGTGGTGAGGTTTAGATCCCAACAGCGTGTGGCTCGAGGGGATAAGCTTTTCTTTAGGTGGAGCATGTCCGTCAGTTCTGGGTTGGACATGGCCTTGTATGTCAGGCAGAGATCACTTCTGAGTAGGTGGTATGCAACAGAGTACAGCTGGAGTTTCTTCAGTCGAGCTGCATAGGGCATCTGTTTGAGGCCACCGATCCTCTTGGTGAGGTACTTCTGTGGTCTTTCCAGCTGTTGCAGGTGTCTTGAAAGATACATCCCAAATGGGGCATTGTATTCTATGATGGGTCTGATGAGCTATGAGTAGATCGGCACAATGACCTCTTTTGATCTGGATGTGAACCCTTTTGTGATAAGATGGGCCATGAAGAAGGATTTTCTAACCACTTTGGCAATGGGATCAAAGGAGAGTTTACTATCTACTTGGGTCCCCAGATCCCTTATTACATCTTCCCTATTTAGGGGACTACCACCTATGTGGTAGTTTGTGGGTACTTTGTTTTTTCCAAAGGGGATGACTATGCACTTTTTGGCATTTAGCTTGAGGCCATGATTTTGACACCAGGTATCCGTCTCAGTGAGACCCTTTTGGAGGATGTCTGTGTTAGCCAGAGAGTCAGTTATAGCCCCTAGTTTGCAGTCATCTGCGAACTTGGTCAGCCATAGTCCTCCTGTGCTTTCCTGTACCGCTGAGAAGTATATGCAGAACAGGAGGGGTCCTAGGACTGAGCCCTGGGGAACACCACTTGTAACCAGTTTAGAGTCAAACCTAGCTCCCGCAACTCTTACCATGTGGGTTCTGTCCGTGAGCCAGTTGATAACACATCTTATGACGTAGGGGTTTATGTTCAGGCTGGTGAGCTTGTCTATAATACCAGAATGGGGAATGGTGTCAAAGGCCTTTGCAAGGTCTAGGTAGGCTGTATGCATCACCTTTCCCTCATCTATAGCCTTGGTAACTGTCTCGAAGTCCACCAGGTATAGGAGGCATGATCTGCCCTTAAAGCCGAACTGGGTAGGGTCCAGTGTTTGTAGGTTCCCAATGTCTCTGTTAATGAGCTCCATGATGATGTGCTCCATAGCCTTGCAGACCAAGCTAGTCAGGCTTATAGGGCGATAGTTCCCAGGGTCTGCTGTGGCTCCACCTTTGTGGAGCGGAATAACCGTTGCTGTGCGCCACTCTATGGGTACGTAATCTGTGGAGAGACTGAGTTTGAACAGTGTGTTTAGGTGAGGGGTTAGTTTGTCTTTGAGCTCATGTAGGACGCAGCCTGGGACACCGTCCGGTCCCATTGATGCTGTGTTTTTGGCTTTGGAGAGGGTTGTTTTAACCTGAGTGTCTGTGATTTCAGGAGCTCTACATTCTTCTGGTATGGTTATGGGCCCTTTTGGGGGTGAGAGGGAGGTGAAGTTTGCGCTGAACCGGTCTTCCAGGATGTTGGCAATGTTGGTCGGTTCGGTGTATTTTGTACCATTCTGCAATAACTCCAAGCAGATCTGAGCATTGCCACTTAGATTCTTGACATAGCTAAAGAATGCCTTGTGGTTATCTTTGGAGTCCTTGGCAATTTTTCTTTCAAAACTTGCCTTGGATAATTTTATGAGGGATTGTAGTTTCTTGCTGATACTTAAAACTCAATTCTGCTAGGAGATTAACTGAGAGATTAGTTGTGTAAAATCTTACCATAACCATAGATGTCCTTCTCTTCCATGCTGCAGTATTCACACTAGTGGGATCCTCCGCCTCAGGTGACCTGAATGTCCGGCTCATGCCAAAGCTTAAGCTTGGTTGCTGTCAGGTGCATGGGATGTCACAAGCAGGGCCATAAACCATGGGCCATAAATGTGACGTCTGCACGCACAGACCTCAGAAATGACTGCCCCAGTCGGACAATAGTCTAAGGAAAACAGGAATGATGCCATCCAGACTGGGAAAAGATCATGAAGGGGGGAGGAATACTGCAACAAGGAAGGGAAGGACATCTATGGTTATGGTAATATTTTACACAACTAATCTATGTCCTTCTGTTCTCATGTTGTAATATTCTCACTAGTGGGAAAGTACCACAGCTCATGCAGGTCAAAGGGTGGAGGAAGAGGTAGCAGTCTCCAGGAAACCATGGAGGATGGCCCTTGCAAATCCTACTCTGGCTCTGGAGATGTTGTCCAATTTATAATGCTTGGTGAAGCTATGTAAAGAGGACCATGTAGCTGCCTCTAGGATAGTAGCCATATCCAGGCCTTTGAGGAAAGCCCCTGAAGAGGCCACTGCTCTAGTAGAATGTGCTTTAACGGAGTGGTTAAATCCTTACCATGGAAAGAATAACAGAAGGAAATAGTTTTGCATATCCAGGAGGATATTGTCCGTTTGGATACAGCTTTCCCCAGGGCCCTGGGGTGAAAGGATATAAAGAGCTGATTGGTCTTATTCCGATAAATCCTCAGTTGCCTGTGGACATCAAGGGAGAGGAGCACTCTCTCAATGTCATTCTGTGGTGAAAGGAAAAAGGTGGGTAAATGGATAGATTGGTTAAGGGACAGTTCATTGACCACTCTGGGCATGAAGGAGGGGTTGGCACAGAGAATTAACCTATCCTTGTGAAAGATAGTGTAGGGTGGAGTGGCAATGAGTGCTTGCAGCTCAGAGGCCCTCCTAGCTGAAGTAAGGGCTACTAACAAGACAGTCTTCCAGGTACACATCTGCTGGTTCAAAGGGGGCCTTGGTGAGTTCTCCAGTACATAGTTCAGGTCCCAAGGAGGAGGGATGGGTTTTTCTTTGAGGTCTGATGTGGAGAACCGCCTTAAAGAAAAGTTTCACCTTCAGTCTAGACAATACGGGTAGAGCAATAGGTAAGCAGGCTGAAATGGGTGACAAATTGACTTGCACTGAAGAGTATGAAAGTTCTGATTTTAGGAGCTCACACACACAGGCCAGGACTAGAGAATACTCTGCTTGGAAGGGGTCTAGCTGTCACTGAAGACACCAACTGGAGAACCTTTTCCATTTTGATGCATAGGATCTCCTGGTAGTGGGTTTCTTAGCCTCCTGCAGGACAGATATGTTCTCAGAAAAGAGGTGTCTGAAAGGGATCAGGATGAACGAGGGATCCCTTCTGTTGTATGAGGAGGTCCACCTTGTGAGGCAACTTGCAGTGATTGCCCTTGGCAAGAGATAAGAAGGAAGGGGAACCAATGCTGCCTTGGCCAATAGGGGGTCATCAGCAAGATTTTTGGTTTGTCCCTCTGGATCTTCAGTAGGACATTCTGAATGAGCGGAATGGGGGGCATAAAGGACAGCCCCTTCCAAAAAATCGAAAAGGCATCCACTTTCCACGTTAGTGGTGAGGGGAGTCTGGAGCAGAATAGCTGAATTTGTCTGTTCTGAGGGGAGGCAAACAGATCTATTTGTGGGGTGCCCTATCAGTGGACAATGTCTAGGAAAACATCTCTGTGCAACATCCATTTGTGATGAGAGAATGATCTGCTGAAGGCATCTGCCTGATAATTGTCCTGAGATGGGATGCAGACCGACATTGTACTGAGTGGCCAACTCCCATGCCTGTGCTGCTAGCTTGCACACAAAGTAAGATCTGGTCCCTCCCTGTGTGTTGATGTACCACATGACAGTGGTGCTGTCTGTGCAGATTTGAAGAGGGTCTGGTTGTATTAGAGGGAGGAAGGTCTTCAGAGCAAGAAGGAGATCAGTCATTTCCCTCACACTGATATGTTTTCTCTGGAGGGAGGGCTCACATTGAGCCTGTACATCAAGACCATTCATAGTGGCCCTCTATCCTAGATCAGACGCATCTATGTGCATGAAATGCACTGGCTTGGGGGGTTTACAGGTGTGTACTAGACTAACAGCCCTGGAGCCTATACAAGCCTAGCCCAAGAAGATTCCCTGGCATCATGCTGCCCAAAGTTAGTTCCCAGTGCCCCAGTCAAGCAAGGCCACTGAAGTGATCCCCGGGGTGAACTTCCTATTGCTCACCCACTCGTCAAGCTTTCTCTTAAAGAGGGCCAGTGAAGTGCTCTGCTTGATGTGAATGAAAGTTTGTTCCAGAGTATGGGAAGTCTATGGGTTAGGAACCTGCCCCTCCAGCATGTTCTGTTTATTGTGGTAATGAGGTTAAGGTCCCTGGAGCGTGTGGCATGGAGAGACTGGGATTTCTTTAGGTGTAGCATATCTAGCAGCTCTGGTTACATAGCTTTGTAGGTCAAGCAGAGATTGCCTCCAAGTAGGCGATAAACAACAGAGTATAGCTGGAGTTTTTCTGAGTCTCTCTGTATAGGGCACATGTCTAAGGCCTAAGATCCTCTTAATGAGGTATTTTTGTGGCCTTTCCAGCTGCTGTAGCTGTCCAGTGAGGTACATACCAAATGGGGCGTTGTATTCTATAATAGGTCTAATGAGGGACGAATAGAGAGGGATTATGACCTCTTTCTTCCTGGATGAGAATCCTTTTGTAATGAGATGTGCTACATAGAAGGACTTTCTGACTACAATGGCAATGGGGTTATCAAAGGAGAGGTTGCTGTCAACCTGTGTCTCCAGGTCTTTTACCACACCCCTTCAGTGTTTAGTGGACTGCAGCCTATGTAGTAGTTCGTGGGCACCGAATTTTTCCCAAAGGGAATGACAATGCACTTTTTGGCAGTGAGCTTAAGGCCATGGTTCTGGCACCAGTCACTGGTGTCAGTGAGGCATTTTTGTAGAATGTCTACATCAGTTAGAGAATCAATAATGGCACCGAGTTTGCAATCGTCTGTGAACTTGGTCAGCCGGAGTTCCTTTGTGTTGGCTTGAACTTCCCAGAAGTAGATGCCAAACAGGAGAGGACCTAGGACCAATCCCTGTGGGACACCACTTGTAACTGGTCGGTAGTCAGATTTGGGGTCTGCTACTTTCACAGTGCGAGTTCCATCAGTGAGCCAGTTGGCAACCTATCATATGACATAGGGGTTTATGCCTAGTTTAGTGAGTCTATCTATGATTCTTGAGTGAGGGATGGTGTTGAAGGCCATGGCAAGATCTAGGTAGGCTGTGTGAACTACCTTGCTTTCATCCACAGCTCTGGTGACAGACTCGAAGTCCATCATGTTAAGCAGGCATGATCTACCTTTTACAAACCCATACTGTGTCGGGTCCAGGGTTTGGTGATTCCTTATGTCCTTATTTATAAGGTCCATGATGATGTACTCCATAGCCTTACATATGAGACTCGTCAGGCTAATGGGTGGTAGTTCCTAGAGTCTTTAGTCGCTCCCCCTTTGTGGAGTGGGATCCGTAGCAGTGCACCATTTGGTAGGAACAAAGCCTGAAATGAGGCTGTGATGCACTCCATAGCCTTACATATCAGACTCGTCAGGCTAATGGGGCGGTAATTCCCAGGGTCTGTAGTCGCTCCCCCTTTGTGGAGTGGGATCCGTAGCAGTGCGCCATTTGTTAGGAACAAAGCCTGAAATGAGACTGTGACTGAACTGGGACTCGGGTTTTGTGCCAGTTCACTTTGTAAATCATGTAGAACACAGACAGGGATATTATCAGGTCCCATGGAAGCTGTATTATTGGCTTTGGACAGTGCGGTTTACCTGTGTAGCCGTGATAACAGGGACTTAGCATTCCTCAGGTATTGTGATAGACCCTTTAGGGGGTGAAAAGGAGGTAAAGTTCGCACTGAACCTGTCAACCAATATGTTGGCAATATCAGTTGGTTCTGTAAATGTATTGCCATTGTGCTGTAAACTCAGAGCAGATCTGAGTATTAGCATGTAGATTCTTGACATAACTATAGAATGCCTTGTGGTTGTCTTTAGAATCTGCAGCGATTTTGTTTTCATGGCTAGCTTTACAGGATTTGATGGATCTCAGTTTTTTGCCGAGGCTAACAGGAGTTTTTCCAGTCTTGGGACTTCACCTTTTTCTGCAACAGTTTTTTCCTTTTGTTGTAGAGTTCGTTTATGGTGGGGGCCACCAGATTGGCTTCCTTTTTTTGGAGGAGATTGTCTTGGTTTTCTTTGGTATGGTCTGTTCCATGCATTTGTATATGTGCTCATACAGTGCACTGGTGTATGATTCAGCAGTCATGCACATATTTTCCATTTGCATGGTTGCAGGGGAAGGCCTGGGTTCTGGCTTATTTGTAGTATTAACCACCTCAACTCTTTTTTTCAGTAGGAAGGATACCTGAAATTCCAGGGGGCGGTTGTGTTGGGACTAGACATTTTTCAAGTACCACTGGAACTTCCTCATTTGCAACCTGGCAAGGGGCAACATAGGAAGAATAGCTGCCATGAGGCCTAGAAGATGGAGGAATTGCCTGGCAGAGTTGTGGTTGACAAAAGTAACTCCTGGAAGAAACTGTTTAGAGAACAGACTTTCATTAAGTCTGTCCTTATTCTGCACTCCAACAAGGTTTTGTCTTGGGATGGAGTGAGGGAGAATTTTGTTAGGTTGAGAGTAAACCCAAGACTGAAGGAGGGACACAATGAACTGTAGGCGAGTTTTGAGAATACTTTCCTCTTCTGCTAGAATGTGGAGGTCATCCAGGTAAGAGTAAATCTGTATGCCCTTTGTACCGCAGTAAGCTACTGCTGGAGCTAGACACTTTGTTTATCTACAGCACCAAGGGTCTTCACAAAGGGCAAGGCAGTAAAAGTGTGAGGATGGCACAGCAAAGCGTAGACATTTCCTGCAGTCTAGGTGGATGGGGATATGGAGATATGCCTCCAAGTCCAAAGTGGCCATGAAAGCACTGGGTGGCAGTAGTGGAAGAAGGGTTTGAAGGGATAGCATGCGGAAGGAAGGTACCTGCAGGAAGGGGTTCAACATAGTCGGGTCCAGAATAGGTCTCTAGGGGCAGTCCTTTTTTGTGACCAGGAAGAGCCTGGAGTAAAACCTTTGACCCTCTTGGCCTGTGGGAACCTATTCTAAGGTCCTTTATGAAAGTAAATCTTGAATGATCTGGGGCAACAGGTGGAGCTGGGGGTTTTTTTGGAGGGAGGGGTATTCCTTTTGATAGGGGGTTTTCCTGCCAGATCATAACGTACCCTTTTTCCACTACTGATAAGACCCGGTGGTCTGAAGTGATATGTTGCCAAAGGGTAGAGAGTAAAAGGCAGGTGGAGAGGGGAAGGTGGTTTAGGCAGTCATGCATTGTTTTGTCTGTCTGGAAAGGTCTGCAATGGGGTGGATTGGGCAGAGGCAGTCCTGGGGGATGAAGGTTTTCTAGACCCCTTCCTATGCTTATAGGGGGAGGAAGAAGCAGGTGCTCTACTAACAAAAGAGGGTTTAGGAGGGTAGTCCCTATAGAATTTTAGAACTGGTGAGACCAGCAAGTGTTTGAGGTCCTGAAGTTCCTTGCTTTTTTCCCTGCAAGCTTTTGAAGAGTTATACAGACTGCTTGCCAAAAAGGAATTTGTTGTCCAGGGGGCATCCAAGATCTTGTTTTTGAAATCATCAGGTAGGGGTTGCAGTCTGAGCCAGTAATACCTGCACAGTACAGAGGCTGAAGCAGCTGCTCTGGATGAAGCCTCAGAAGCATCATAGCTGCATTTAATAGAATGTCTAGCAACTTGTGCTGCTAAGGAGAGTTTAGAGGCCACCTGGGGTTTGGTAGGCGAATCAGGTAAGGAAGATAGTAATGAAGTTGCCTGTGAGACTTGGTCCAAGGCATATTTAATCATGTGTGTCTGGTAGTTAATGGCCCTAAAGGTCAGGGTAGATGAAGTAAACATCTTTTTCCCCAGTCTGTTCATCACTTTGCTGTCCCTGTCCAATGACACAAGGAGGAGGAAGGAATCTGCCTGGTTTGCTTATCTGGAGCCACTGCAATAACAGCTGTGTCTGCCACAGGTGGCTTAATGAGGTACTTGTAGTCATCAGGGACTTTGTAGAACCTATCCAGCCTTTTAGGGGCTGGAGGCTGGGATTCAGGGGTATTGGAGGCTGAAGCAAATGCATCCAGATACGCTGGAATCACAGGGGGGATAGCAGAGGGAGATGGAGACTCCATCTGTAGGAGCTCATAATATCTCTTTTGCACCTCGGTCAGCTGAGTGGTATCCCACTTGAAGTATTCTCTCATCTTGGAGATAGTTTCCCCAAATGTAATATCTTTGGGTGGGAGTGAGTCTCCTTCCAAGGAGTCTTCATCAGGGGAGAAATACACCAGGGGAGATGCCAATTGTGAGGTGCATGTCAGAGATTCATCCGAAGAACAGGAAGAGGAATCTTCCTCCAGAGTGTGAGCTAGGGGCATGGAAGTAGCTGAGGCTGGCCTAGGACTAAGGGACAGCAGAGCAGGCATCAGAGACAGTGGGCCTGAGGGCCATAAAGGCCTGAAATAGGGACTGGGAAAAAGTTTGCCAGTCTGGCTGGTCTTCAGGTGTGGTAGACAAATGTTTAGTTTTTTGTTTCCTCTTCAGAGGAGTAGTCTTTGAAACTGTGTGGGAAGGAGAAGGCCTAGGATCAGGCAACAGGCCTGTAGCCGAGGTGCCCTGGTCTGAAACCGTAAGCGGCTGTCCAGTCAAACCCACATCCCCCTTAACATCGGACATCGCAGTGACCTCCATGGATGTGCCAAATGGAAATTCTAGGGTGGCTTCCAACAAGGTACCTGCTAATGTCGCCAGTTCTTCCAGATGTCCCTCAGCCCTTAGACCGGTAGCTGGCAGGACTTTCAACATCGGAGGTGCAGCAGCAGGCCTTAAAATCTTGGCCTTCTTTTTAAGTGGCTCCACCTCAACGGCCGGTTCAGTTTCCATGACTTAAGGCCAGAAGCTTAAGTCGCTGATTTTTCGCAAATAATTTAAAGGCTGCCAGATGACTGCGTAGGGTTTAAGGGACAAACGAGTGGCAAATACTACAGGTTGTATGGTTGTGGGACTGACCTAAGCAAAAAAACAAAGTTCATGGGAATCCTTGTGTGGAATTTGGCAACCGCACTAACATTTTCCCGTCCTAGATGACATCAACTATATAAAAGAGCAACAGCAATCCAAGCCTAAGTGAAATACAGAAGATTCTCCAATGGGATACTTACCTGTACTGTCTTCTGAAGCTCGGAGCGAAACGAGCAAGATGACGTTCAACTGTGGCAGAGAAGTTCTGAGGTCTGTGCATGCAGACGTCACATTTATGACCCATGGTTTATAGCCCTGACCCTGTGTGTGATGTCCCACGCACCTGACAGCAACCAGGCTTAAGCTTTGGCAGAAGAGCCGGATGCTCGGGTAGCCTGAGGCAGAGGATCCCACTTGTGAGAATACTGCAACATGAAAATAGGAAGAACAAATATTTACTAAAATTTTATTTCACCAATTTTACAATTCATTTTCCACAACACACTTTAACCAAGAAATTCATTATACAAGATGAGAGCTAGAGAAGGTGCATACTGGAGGAAATGTTCACCCGCAACACATGTATTGTGTGACTTTATTCTTTGAGCTTCATGTATTAGCAAACTGAGAATTGTCAGATGTCCTTTCATTAAAATCATACCTAAAATCCATTCACAAGAGTATATCATTTTCTTTTTCAGTGCCTCTTTCCAAAATTTATTGCACTGGTTACAAGCTTGAATAGAATACATTTAAAATGCCTTGTTAGTTTCACATTCTTATATTTTCGCACCAGAACCCAGTCACAAACAGAAACTATGTGGTAAGCAGGTAATCACTTTGAAAAAATATAAAATGTCTACTATATCTGCTAAAATATTAGCGGAGCAAAAGCAAACAAAGAATATAAACTTAAAATAAAGCCAAATGTTGCTAAACCGCAGATCGTGTTAATCCATAACTTTCCATCTGAGTAGTTGGACTTCACTTGTCATCAACCTGTGGGATGTCAGATCAGAGACGGCAGTTTCACCAGCATCTGATCCGAGCTCCAAGCTCCTCCCCCTACCCATAATACCCCTCCATCTCCTTCCTTCCCTCAGATCGAGTTTGCTATACCTCTCACAGGAACCCGATCCAAAAAAACCTTCACTAACAAAGATAAACAAGAGAGCCACTAGGCACTCTCTCTCCTGCCTGCCAATGCAGAAAACATAATGAGAAGTTCTGGGGGAAGGAGGGGGGGATGGTTGATGACAAATGAAGTCAAACTACTCAGATGGAATGTTATGGTGAGTACATAACTTCTTTATCTGAAGTAGTTGACTTAATTTGATCAGCAACCTGTGAGACAGAGTCCCCCAGCTACCAAAACCTTGGGTGGCCCTCATGGAAGGATATTTCGGAACATCGCAGAGCCAAAGGATTCTCTCCCCCTGGAAACCCTGTCTAATTTATAATGAGAAATGAGGGTGTGAGATGAGGACCAAGTAGCTGCCGAACAAATATCATCTAAAGACACTCTAGACCAAAAGGCAGCTGACGTAGCCATGGACCTGGTAGAATGAGCATTTATCCTACCCAGAAGGGACATACCTTTGTCTTTATAAACCTGAAGGATGCAAAGGGAAATCCATTTGGCAATGGTTACCTTAGAAACCAGTTTGCCCAGAAAGGGTGTAGCAAAGGATACAAACAACTGATCAGACATGCGAAAGGCTTTAGTCCTGTGTAAGTAGAAACATAGCTGTCTATGCATGTCTAATAAATGTAATTTATATTCACCCAATTCTGAAAATTTGGAAAGAAAACAGGTAAATCGACTGATATTGGTTTCAGAGGCCACTTTAGGCAGAGAGAGGGATTAGTATGAAGTGAAACCCTATCTTTATGAAAAATCATATATGGAGGTTTGACCGATAATGCCTGGAGTTCTGACACTCTCCTAGCCGTGGTAATAGCCACTAGAAAAACTGTCTTCCAAGATAAAAATTTCAAATCCACAGAAGCAGCAGGCTCAAAGGATGGAGCAGCCAAAGCTTGTAAAACAAGGGTAAGGTCCCAAAGCAGGGATAGGATCTTTAACCGGGGGTCTTAAAAGAAAGGTACCTTTAATAAAGATTTTGCAAAGTCTGGAGGAAGCTAAAGAAACCATGTTCTCACCTACATTGAAATTGGAAATGGCAGCCAGTTGAACTTTTACTGAGAATGAGCTGGCACCCTGCTGGATAATGTATGCCAAGAACTCAAGGACTGCTGGAACAGGAGCTGTGAAAGGGTCCAAATCCATCTGAGAAGCCCAGATGAAAACGCTTCCATTTGCTGTGATATATTTTCCTGGTAGATGATTTATGAGTTGTCACCAGAATAGTCTTAACCAGGGAAAACTGACCGAGATTCGTAGCAATTAAGGGAACTGAAGCAGCCTGTAGTGAGCTTCAAACTGCCCAGGTCTGGATGAGGGACCCGCGAGGGGTGCGAAATGAGATCTGGTATCGGATACAAGGAGTAACTATCAGATGAGACCAAAGAAAGGGAAACCAGACTTGGCTAGGCCAGAATGGAGCAATGAGGATGACTCTGCTCCCCAACAGGTGAGCCTTCTGGAGAAATTTTTGTCATGAGAGGTAAAGGGGGATAAGCATAAAGAAGACCGGGAGGCCAAGCATGGACTAGAGCATCCCTGGGGAACTTCCCTTGTGGGGGGGGGTTCAGAGCAAAGAACTCGCTGTACTTCACGTTGGAAGGAGATGTGAAGAGATCGCAGCAAGAGAAACCCCACTCGAGGACGATCTGCTCCACTACAGAAGGACTCAGAGACCACTCATAAGGCATCAGAAGAGTTATGCTCAGTGTGTCCGCCAGTATGTTGGATCGACCCACAATGTGCATTGCTACCAGAAAACGGTTGGTGGAGATCACCCATTCCCACACTCTGATGGCCTTGTGACAAAGGGGATAAGATCTGGTTCCCCCTTGCTTGTTGATGTACCTGACCACTGACATGTTGTCCATCTGAACTGCAATAGTTCTCAGAGGAAGGAAGGCATAAAGGGCCTGTAACGCCAAAAAGACCACCCTCATCTCTAGAACGTTGATATGCAATTTGGTCTCGATCAGGGACCACGTGCCTTGGACTGCCCTGCCTGAGCAATGCCCCCCCACCCTAGTTGGGAGGCATCCGTGGTCACAGTGGCTTGGGAAGGGGCTGCTATAAAAGTTCATCCCTCGATTAGATCCGAGGATTGTGTCCAACAGAAGAGGGACTGCTAGCAAGCATTGCTTATATGAATCGGATGTGTCAACGGTAAATCTAGTAGTGACCACTGAACCACTAGTGTCCACTGTAGTACCCGCATATGCAGACGAGCACAAGGGAGAAGAGTAATGGTGGCTATCATGGAACCTAGGGCTCATGAAACCGCCTTGGCTGGAGGAAGATGAGACTGAAGGATGACTTGACACACGAGGTCGTAAGTTTCAAACTCTTTCTAGAGTTATAAAGACCTTGGTTTGTAACATATCTACTCTCGCTCCTATGTAGTTTAAGACCTGAACAGGGTCTAGAGAAGACTTGGATATGTTAATTGTAATGCCCAGCAAGTCTGACAATTTCAGGAAACAGACTCTGGCCTGACAAAGTAGATGCCTGGTGGGAGCAGCAAGGAGCCAATCGTCCAGGTACGGGTAGACCTGTATCCCCCGAAGCCTCAGGTGAGCTGCTACTACTGCCATGACCTTGATGAATACCCTGGGGGCTGTGGTGAGATTGAAGGGTAGGGCTTGGAACTGATAGTGACTGGCTCCTAGCCAAAAGCGGAGGAACCTCCTAGAGTGTCTGTGCATCTTTATATGGTATTACACGTCCTGGACATCTACTGAGCACATCCAGTCATTCTCCTGCAGGTAAGGCAGGATGGATTGTAGCGTGACCATCCGGAACTTCTCTTTGGCAACTGACAGGTTCAGGGTGGAAAGGTCCAGAACAGGCCTAAGGTCCCCAGTCTTTTTTGGCACTTAAAAGAACCTGGAATAGATGCCTGATCTGGACTGATCTTGGGGGATGGGCTGGACGACTTGTTTTCCAAGCAGCTTTTCCATTTCGAGTGCTGCTACCGCCCTTTGCGTGGGTGGAATGTCCGGGAGGTGTTTTGGGGGGATGGGAGAAGCCACAAAGGGAATGGTATAACCTCTTGATATTATTTGAAGCACACAGCGGTCTGATGACAAAGACTCCCATGCCATCTGGTGTCTCGAAAGACAACCCCCGACTGCCTCTAGAGCAGAGCAGTTGGACAATCCCTCAGGGCTGCTGTGCTGGTCTGTCAGAGAACGGTTCTCGAGATCCAAAATTTCGCGGACCTCCTCCCCGCCTCTGGGCCGGCATCTGTCTTGTCCCCCTCTGCCTCTAGTGGAAGATGAGTCCCGAGTGTCCCAGGAATACTGAGATTTCCAGCATCACATCTTCTTTTGGCCCTGGTGATTCCTGGAAAAGGATCTTTGGGGGTTAGAGAAATGGATCCTGATGGCAGACAGTGTCTTCCCGTCCTTTTCACTCTGGACCAATGTCTCACGAACCTTCTTCCCTAACAAGGAAGAGCCATCGTAAGGGGCATTCTTGGAAGACGCCTTAAAGGGTTCCGTAAACTGACATAGCCTGAGCCAGGCGTGTCGCCTCATGGCAACGCCATACCCGGTCGCCCTTGCCACTCCTTCAGTGGCATGCGAAAGGAGGTGCATGAACGTATTAGAAACCACTTTGACAGTGGCCATTCACACAGAGAATATGCATTTATCCTCCTGTGACATGGACTCCGGAGGCGACTCAGTGAATTCCTTTACCAGATATCGCTGCAGTCGGGTTACACGAGCCAGATAATTCAGTGCCCTTATAGAAAAAGGTAGCTGAAGCATAAGTCCGCTTTCCCAAACGGTCTATCATCCTGGACACTTGGTCAGGGGATGGACCGTAGAACTTTCCTGGGCTAGTTCTTTCTTAGTGGCAGCTGCTACCACCATGGCGTCCACTGGAAACCCCTTGTTCCAACTAGGTATGTCTACAGGTGGACTCAGGATTTTGTCGGGGCACTTGGAGATTGGCTCCACAGTGACCGGCTCCTTCTATGTCCTGGTGGTAATAAGGTCCACCAAGGGATCCGTGGGGGGGGGGGTGACACCCAGGAGGTAGACGGCCCCATGCCGAAGGCCTCCAGAAATACCAACTCATCTGAGGAAGGCTTGGGGCGGACCAACTCCCCCCCCCCACTGGTGCAGATTTCCATGATGTCTGAAAAGGAGACATCATCGGGGGGTGATCTGGAGGAGCCTTCCACTTCCTCCAAATCGGTAACCTCAGTGAGGGACTCTGGAGAGGAGTCCAGGTGCCTCCTTTTGCACATTTGTTTGTGAGGAATCTCTTCAGTGGGACCCTCCGGAGAGGGCTCGCAAACTACCTGTGATTTCTCAAGGTAAACAGTCTGGGGCACATCGAGCACGGCCTGTACCTGCATGGGCAAAATGGCTGAAGACCACCCAGAAGTGAGGGAGTTGGGGAGGAGTCCAAGGAGATGGTCAGGGGCCTCAATCCACTGGAGAGAACCCTCTCCACCACATCGTAAGCTGAGAGGAGCGAGCCTCCAGGACACTAATAAGGAGGCTGCTCTCCCCGGATCCAACATGGGGATCGGAGCTGAGCCCGACAGAGCTGAGATGCCGAGGGGAGGGCCCTGACCTGACAACATTGGCACCAAAGGAGAAAGACCCAAGCCCTTGGATCCGATGATCTGATCCGAACTAGTCGGTTCCAAAGCGCTCAAGATAACGGCTGGCGTCGAGGTACTCAGTTCTATCGGCGCCAATCCCCTGACTCTGGGACCTCTTGCATCCAAAAACTCTGATACCGGGGGTTGGACCGGAGAAGGAGATATTGGGGCAAAGAAGGGAAGAGAGCTTCCCCGTCCACAGCAAGAGGGGGCTGGCAAGACCCACATCTGAATCTGGGTGCGAATAAATCTTCGCATCATTTTGCCCATGTCCGCCTCACTCAAACTTCTGGTGGACCTGGACGAGGTCACCGACGCCGACTGGGACGGTCAATGTACGGAGGCCCTGGAAGAAGATCTAGGGTCCTCCAGCAAGAATCTGGGTGAGCAGAGGGGAAACTGGCCTGGAAACTACCTGTTATTTAGGAGGAGGACCCACTGGATCTGTCTGGTCCGGGGATCTCTTCCTCCCTTTGTCTCTCTCTCTCTGTCTTTTTTCTCTTTTCTAGGCTCCCTGTCCCCAGGCCTATGTACTGGAATGAGTCCCAGCCTGGGAGGGAGTGGAAGAGAGAGTGGCTGAAGAAGCGGTCATGGCCATGACCGTAATAGAAGTGGAGGCAGCCACCTCCGAAGTAGGGAGAAGTCCTTTAAGGATCAGTTTTGCCCTGCTATCCTTCAGGGCCCTGGGGGTTGAATCCCGCACCAATAGGGCAGTACATGGAAAGATGGGCTGCCCCCAAACACATCACACACAGAGTGTGGCCACCAGCCGGTGACAACTTATGGCCACACTTTGTGCATTTTCTGAAGACCAGTTTAGATTGCTGATCTGCCATGCCAACAAAGTAAAGTGCAAGGCACAAGGCCTTAACCAGCCCAATCACACCACTCGCTAGCAAGGAGGGGGAAGGGAGAGAAACCCTACTCTAACTGCTACAGCAAAACTTGTTTTTATTTATTTATTTTTTGACAGAAACGTGATGTAAAACGAAGGGGAGATTAAGCAAAGGGAAAAGGGACCCTGCCTGAACTAACAGCAACACTAGCACCCAAAAAACACACCTACCATGCCTGGAGCTCTGGGACCATGCTGCTTGGCAAAGCCATGGAGCCATGGCAAACGACAGCTGAGGGAAGGAAGGAGATGGAGGGGTATTGTGGATAAGGGGAGGAGCTTGGATCAGATGCTGGTGAAGATGCAGTCTCAGATCCAGTCTGGATCAGACATCCCACAGGTTGATGATCAAATGAAGTCACCTACTTCAGATCTTTCTTCTTTTTTTTAAAGAATGATTAATTTTCTTGAAGTTGAAAATTCAGTAATCATATCATAACAGTTCAAGACTGTCTTCATTTTAATCAACTTTGTTGGTGAAAAGCACCTTTTAGAGATCTGTGTCACACACATGTACTACTGGACAGAATCACTGCAAGTTAAAACCTAGTGCAACAGTTTAACCTGAATTTTGTTACACACACATCAGGACTATTCCTCCAAAACAGACTACACTTCCTAAAACAAATAATTTGGAATCATAGGATACACCAAAGGTTCATATTAGAAACACAAATTGCAAAAGTAAGTCTCTTCATCCTTAAGGGGAAATGAGTATATCACAGGCAAAGGTAAAACAATATCTTAGAAAGAACTGAAACTACAGCCTTTCTAGATCAGGTATTCATGGTCATTTATTTTATGTTGGTGAGAAAATGCACCCGTGGATACAAAGAAGGTTTCATTGAAAAAGAAAATGCCTCACTGGAGGGCAGTGTAGCATCTCAAAGAAGAAGATATCAATGCCTGGAAGGAGGAGAATGCATCATTAAAAATATACTACAAAGTGAGAGGAGCATTTGAACTGTGCTATGTATTCATTAAACCAGTACAGTTTTGTGTTACCTGCTCATTTAGACCAGTGACTAAGACGATGTCTCCTGTAAACAGTCCAAAGTAGCAATGACAGTAGACTTCAGTGCCCTCCCCCAATCCTCTTGCCAGATTGCTCAGTTTACACCATAATATGTCATCTCTGATTGCCCCGGTCTTAGCCACAAGTTGATACAGAGCTAGTTTTAGAACCAGGGACTGAAGAAATCATGCCTGATATCATAGCAAGATACACTTTTTTAGGGGGTCGCTGCTCCACTGGGAGATGGGCTTACAGTGATACTATGCCACATCTCCAATCTCTTCTACATAAAATGCAGGCAATGTACCCAGCCATATGGTAGTGCTGCACTAACAGCTCATTGACTTTCTCTCCCCAGTAAATAGGGAAAGTAGCCCTAGTTGTTCAGTGTCTAACTTCCCTAATCAGGTCTATTCTGGAAGATGGGTTTTTGACAGCTCAGACAGATATTATAACAGTAGATCTTTAATCCAGAAAATAGTATTAGTATTCATAGTGTGCGTTTTTACTTATTATCAGCTATTGTTAGCCAAGTGTTTCAAGCAGTCAAGAGTCCAGCAAAGGCCCCTAGCTCTAATGCTGATGATCCTTAGGAGGGCAACATGCATTACCAGACTTCCTGTGGATGGCTTCTGTTGAGTTGCCTTCTTAACATGTCCTCCTGGTAACAAAGTCAAGGAGATGGTGGAAGAAAGGCGGTACCACCAAGGAGGTTAGAGGGTGCGATCCAGAAAACGTCAAACTCTTCATCCTGAGAAGGCAGTCAGTGGGCCAAGATCCTCTAGCATATCAATTCAAGGTTTCCACTGAATTTGGAATCTTCTGGAAATGACTGATGGAAACCATCATCCAAATCAGTGTCTGAGGTAAGAGATTCCATGGAGGAGTTAATGTGCTTCCTTTATATATCCTTTTTCTGGGAATATATGGCGGGGACTCATCCGAATTTACAGTGAACTTAGCATGACTGGAGAGGCTGAGGCTGCCCAGTCTGCTCTGCCTATGGAAGGAATGATAAGAAGGCTGAAGATTTGATTGCTGGGTGCTACTGGGTAGAGCTGATGTCAGTGGAGGTTATGTGGTCAGCCTCGAGGAAGAAGTTCTGTGGTCTCCCCTTGAGGGAGAAACTATCATCCTCTTGACCACCACAAAAGCCGGTACAAAATCTGTCAGGATCAAGGATCTCCAAACAGGATACTGTGTCCTCCCCCATCAAATTGTACGTAAATGGCATAGAGGATGGAACCACAGACAATGAAGATCTGGATGACTCTGAGATCAATACTGGAGCCACCACACTGAATTCCAAAGACTCTTACACAAAGAACAGAACTAAAGGAATTGGTGCCAAGGCTACTGCTTCAAGCAGTTAGCTTGGACTCCAATGACAAAGGTATTGTCATCAAATGAGTTGAATGCAGAGTGGTCAGTACCAAGGTTCTCACGCCTATAGCCTCCAGGAATTATATTGTTTTTGCACTCTGCCAAAGAATGTTGCCTAAAAGCTTTGCATATGGAACAATTCACTGTCAAGTAGTGCCCCCAGGCAAAAACAGAGATTGTGGGTGTCAGGATTCTTTGGCCATATATTTTGAAGCCTTTCCCCAATGCCTGGGTAGTTGTTGTTGTGCCTGGGTAAGCAACCATAACATATAAAAAAAATAGGTTATGTACTCACTATAACATTATATCTGTGTTGTCCACTTTCATTCTTTGTCAGCTGATGGGTCTTGGATCCAACTCAGCCGCTTCTTCCAGATCCTTGGATCCAACTCTCAAGCTCTTCCCTTTACCCACAATGCTCCGCTCGCCAGGCTAACATACCTCAGATAGAGTTTGTGGCCCTTAGTAGACAATGAATAATACCTTAAGAGAACTTAAAAAGGTATAGATTAAAGGAATAGAACTAGAACTCAAACAAGGAATCATAGTTTCCAAAAATGATATTCCTTAGGTCTCTCCAGGATCAAAGGAAAGGAGGGCAGGAAGTTGAGAAAGAATGAAAATGGACAACACACATGTAACAGTATGGGGTGTACATGACTTATTTTTCTGATGCTGTCATTTTCATTCATTCATCAACTGAAGGGACAGAGTTCCCAGCTAGATGAACCTTGGGTGTTCCTCATGGAAGGATATTTTGGAGTACTGAGAAGCCAAAAGCAGCTCTGTTCCTAGAAACCAATTCCAATTTGTAATGAGCAATAAAAAGGATGAGCACTGAACCAATTGGCAGCCACACAAATGTCATCTAAGGAAGTTCTTGACCAAAAGGCTGAGGATACAGCCATAGATCTTAAGGAATGTGCTCTATGGGGGTTAGGCAAGGACAGCCCTCTCTTGCTACAGACATAAGATATGCAGTTAACTACTGACCACAGTGACTTTAGAAACTGGCATCCCTTTTAGGTGAGAAGGGTACAGACAACTGGTCAGTCTTATGGAAATCTTTGGTCCAGTGTAGATAAAACTGAAATGGTCTATGTTGTTCTTCTTTCGGCTTTTCCCGGTCAGGGGTCGCCACAGTGGAACTCCGGTCCACTAATGATTGGCAGTAGATTTTTACGGTGCCAGCTCAACGCACAGCCTTCAATGAAGGCACGCCCATTATGCACATCCAAAAGATGGAGCATGTACTCTCCCTTATTTGAGAAATTTGGAAAGAAAACTGGAAGGTTAACGACCTGGTTGATAACAGACTCAGAAGCTACCTTATGCAAAAAGGATGGGTTGGTCCATAAGGAAACCATGTCTTTGTAGAAAACCAGGTAAGGAGGCTTGGAGGAGACATCCTGGAGTTCAGATAATCATCTAGCAAATATCTGACTTTGCTGAAGTATGAAAGGGGGCTCGGGTCACATCTTGAAGCAGCGTCTATATCAGAATAGCGAACGCTACAAATAGCAAATGCTCTTGGGTTCATAGGTTCATACTAGGCTATCTGCCCTGGGGCAATTATAAGCCTAGCCCGATTTTGTTTGGCTTACGTCATCCCTTGATTTGAGTATACTGTTCCCTTTTTACGGTTTAGTTTACTGTGCCTCTGTCTAATAGTGACACGGAAGTAATCCCCGGAACAAACCTATGATCCCCCATCCACTCATCAAGATTCTTCTTGAAGAGATTCAATGAGGTGCTCTGCCTAACATGAATTGGAATTCTATTCCAGAGCGAAGGGAGCCTCTGGGTTATGAATCTGTCCCCCCAGAGTGTCCTATTTATTTCTGTGCTGAGGTTCAAGTCCCTCGAGCGTGTGGCTCTAAGGGATTTAGATTTACTAAGGTGGAGCATGTCCATTAATTCTGGATTGGACATAGCTTTATATGTCAGGCATAGATCGCCTCGAAGTAGGCAGTATGCAACTGAGTAGAGCTGGAGTTTTTTTAACCGAGCAGCATATGGCATCTGTTTGAGTCCCTTGATCCTCTTGGTGAGGTACTTTTGGGGTCTTTCTAATTGCTGCAGGTGTCGGGTAAGGTACATCCCAAAAGGGGCATTGTATTCTATGATGGGCGTGATGACGGATGAATAAAGGGGCACAATTACCTCTCTTGATCTAGATGTGAATCCTTTCATGATGAGGTGGGCCATGTAGAAGGTCTTTCTAACCACTTTGGCAATGTGGTTGTCAAAGGAGAGATTGCTATCAACTTGGGTCCCCAGATCCCTAATTACTTTCTCTGTACTTAATGGTTTACTGCCTATGTGGTAGTTTGTGGGCACATTGTTTTTGCCAAAGGGTATGACTATACACTTTTTGGCATTTAGCTTTAGACCATGGCTCTGGCACCAGTTATCCATCTCTGTGAGACCTTTTTGAAGGATGTTTGTGTCAGCTGGAGAGTTGATTATGGCACCCAGTTTGCAGTCATCTGCGAACTTGGTGAGCCATAGTCCTCCCACGTTGGCCTGTACCTCGGAAAAGTATATACCGAACAAGAGCGGTCCCAGGACAGAACCTTGTGGGACACCACTTGTGACTGGTTTCGAGTTTGACATGGCTCCAGCAACTCTCACTCTGTGGGTACTGTCTTTGAGCCAGTTTGCGACCCATCTTGTGACATAGGGGTTTATATTTAAGCTGGATAGCTTATCTATGATGCCCGCGTGGGGTACTGTGTCAAATGCCTTTGCTAGGTCTAGATAGGCTGTGTGGACTATCTTCCCTTCATCTATGGCTTTGGTGACTGTTTCAAAGAAGTGAACCAGGTTCAAAAGGCAGGATCTGCCCTTGACGAAGCCGAATTGAGTAGGATCTAGTGTCTGTAGGTCCCCGATGTCTTTGTTTATGAGCTCCATGATGATCCTCTCCACAGCCTTGCAGACTAAGCTTGTCAGGCTTATGGGGCGATAGTTTCCAGGGTCCATGGAGGCTCCACCTTTGTGGAGTGGGACCACTGTTGCTGTACGCCATTCTGTGGGCACATATCCTGTAGTGAGGCTGAGATTGTATAGCTGTTTTATTTGAGGGATTAGTTCTTCTTGGAGTTCATGTAGGATGCAACCCGGGACGCCATCTGGTCCCATGGAAGCAGTGTTTTTTGCTTTGGAGAGGGCAGCCTTCACCTGAGCATCAGAGATGTTTGGGAGGCAGCCCCTGCCGGGATAGACACTTGCTCTTTTGGGGGGGTGGAGAAGTTTGCACTGAACCTGTCTGCCAGGATATTGGCGATGTCTGTGGGTTCAGTGTATTTTTTGTCGTTTAGAATCAACTCAGAACAAGTCTGGGAGTTGCATCCCAGGTTCCTAACGTAACTGAAAAAAGCCTTATGATTGTCTTTAGTGTCCTGTGCAATTTTTCTCTCAAAGCTGGCCTTGGAGGATTTTATGAGGGATCGTAATTTTTTGCTAGTACTGATCAGAGATGCCTTCCCTATTAGGGATTTTGCTCTATCCTGTTGTATCTTCCTCCTTCTGTTGTACAGTCCATTTATGGCTGTGGTCCACCAGACTGGACGCCTGCCTTTGGATGATTGGGTCTTGGTTTTGTTTGGGATAGCTTGATCCATGCATTCCTGGAGATGTCCGTAGAATGCGTTTATATAGGATTCTGCAGTTTAGGCCGTAGTTTCCACTGGCCCTGGGGCCTTGAAAGATTTCACTTCGGTTTTGAGAAGTTCGCTTTTGAGAAGTTTTTCACTGTGGTTTTCTGGGCTGGTTGTGGTGTCGGGATGTGGATATCCAGTGAAATTAATTTATGGTCTGAGCTTACCAATGAAGGATATACTTCTGGTATGGAGCATAGAGTCCCCATGTTGGTAATGATCAGGTCTAGTATGTTATCCCCTCTTGTGGGAGTGGTGACTAGTTGTTCCATAGCATTTGAGTTTATAATTTCCAGGAACCTTTGGGCTAAGGTGCTGGGGCTTAAGTAGTGCTCCCAGTCTATGTTTGGGTAGTTGAAGTCACCCAATATAATGGTGTTCGGAGAGATCTTCATGTTCTCCAATGTTTTCAGGAAAGCCGAGTGGGATTCCTGACTTTGAGAGGGTGGTCTGTAGGATGCTATAAACTGAAAAGCAGCTTTTCCCACTGTTAGTTGCACATGGATGGTCTCCGATCCTTCATGCAATGCCACTAACCTGGAGGTGTGGATATCCTTGATAAATATGGAAACTCCCCCTCCTTTTGTGGTTCGGTCTGGGTTTTGGGGCCGAAAAGCATGATATGAGGTATAATCTGGTAGTGCTGGGGGTGCTCTCTGGAGCCTTGAACCAGGTTTCTGTCACTGCACAGATATCGATGTTCTCCATACTGAGGAGAGCTTCGAGTGCGTGCATCTTGAGGTTAAGACTTCTGGCGTTTAGCAGCATTACCCTTAGTTTCTTGTACCTTGTGCTGTCTATGGAGGTGGGTTTGACTTTTGAGCCTTGCCTAAAAAGGCACTATGGGGGTGGCCAGAGCCTTTGCCAGTATCTGAAAGCCCAGTGGTGACAGGAGCAAGCCGTCCCTAGCGAAGCAACGTGGCTTGTCGAGCATGTCATCCCAGGCTGATAGACACTGGATCCCCTTTGAATGACACCAAAATTTTAGCCAATTGTTAAAAATCGATCATTTTGTCTTTGTACTCTGGCATCATTCTAGGTGAGGGTAAGATGCTGCTCAAGGTCAGGGTCATACCGGCCTGGGCTACATGATCAGAGAGCTCCTCTATGTCTCTTTTCATGTAGTCCAGGGAGGTACGTCTCAGGTCATTCACACCAGCATGTACAATGACTGAGTCATATTTGTATTTGCTGTGGAGTGACCCAAATGCTTGTGTTATGTGGCGGATCCTAGCGCCCGACAGGCAGCTCACTGTGACCTTCTCCTTGTTCAGCCTGGTGAGTGGGACGTCAGTGTGTCTGACAATAGAGTCACCTATTACAAGAGTATCGGGTGCGTTATTCAGCCTTAAGGGCTGTGGCTGC
Organism: Protopterus annectens; assembly: GCF_019279795.1. NCBI lineage: Eukaryota > Metazoa > Chordata > Ceratodontiformes > Protopteridae > Protopterus > Protopterus annectens. The sequence continues at coordinate 1,696,433,309 of NC_056728.1, forward strand.
TTGGCACACTGACTTTGTGGGCTATGTGTTGTGCGTGTTTTGTTTTGGGGTGGCGTTTGCTTGGATGTCTACTTTGGAGGTTTCTGTTGCTTAGGTAGATTTTTATTTAGAGCCTCTGAGTATGTTTTAGGGTATTTATGTGTTTGGTTCGCTGATGTGGTGGGACTATGTGATACTGGAATTGTGTTGTGTGAGGTTACCTTCTTCTCCTGACTGGTTATACCAGTTTTGAGAAGAGAGAGCTCAGCCTCCAGTTTGACTATATGGTTGCATCTCTCACATATATTTGAACCTGTTTGGAGGAGGAGAGGGTTGTCCGTGTACATGAGACAGTTGTAACATTGCCTCAAAATTCCCAGATTCACCAGCTGGGCTGGAGAGGAAACCATTGACTGACCTTTGGACATGCTAGATTAATATAGGGAACTGAATTAAGACGGTCCAATAGGGGACAAGGTAATCATAGAGAGTATAAGAGTAAGTAGTGCTTATGGTTTAATAGTGCTAACTTGTAAGATTACTTATTTGGACCAGTGAAGGGCCTTAGAATGAGAATATGGTGTTTAATTTGAGAGAGAGAGCAGTTCTAAGGGAAAAAGTGAAGAGCAGACTTTGTGGAGCCAGGAATAGTTTAAACCCAATTTGGCGGCGCTGCCCGTTATTGCGCTATGCACAAAAACGCGCAAAACCATGCAAAAGAGGGTTTTAAGAGAGGAAGCTCAAGGAGTAACTGTAAAACTGTAAAGTTCGAAACCCAAAAATGTCAAAATCACAGATCAGTGACTTTTTTCCCCAGGGAAAAAATTTGTTGATCCCCAAAAAAAAAAAAATATACAAACAAAATAAAGTGGGGGGCTTTGTCCCCCACACCCCCCAACTTAAATAAACCAACTCCAAGATCGCATCACAGTAGAGAAAGCAGCAAAGTCCCAAGAATGGCCCAGTAATTTTTTCCCCTGGGGGGGGGGGGGAATTGCTGCTCTGTGACTTTGACATTCTCAACTTTCGAACACTACAGTCCGACAGAAGAGTGTTCACTATTTTCAGCGTTTGCTCTTCTGATAGGAACCCTTGAAACAGGATAGTTAAATCTCAGAGTAGGAGTAGGATCCTTTACTGGAGGCCTAAGCAAAAAAAGTTCCTTTTGAGAAGAGCTTTGCATAAGAAGCTAAGAGGAATTATTTTCACCTAGATGGAAGTTTGAAATGGCAACCAAATGAACCTTAACAGTAGGAAAACTTGCCCCTTTATCAAAAATTGAAGCTACAAACTCAAGTACAGTTGGTATAGGGGCAGAAAAAGGATCCAAATCTCTCTTAAGGTATCAAAGCAAATCTCTTCCACTTACTTTTGTAAATCTTTCTAGTAGAAGCCTTTTGAGAAGATAATAAAGTATGATGGATCAGGGAGGATAGCCTGGGCTACAAGCAATCAGTGGAACTGGAAAACAATGCAGTCAGTTCTGAGGCACATTATGTCTGGATGAGTCATCCCTGTTGGGTGAGACAGGAGGTCTGGATTGAAATCTAGTATCCAGGGCAGATGTAGAAGTGGAAGCTAGAGGAAGGGAAACCAAATTTGACGAGCCCAAAATGGTTCAATGAGTACAGCTGTGCTCTGCAATCAAGATGCTTTCTGTAGAAATTTGGGGATTACAGGTAACGGGGGCTGAGCACAAAGAAACTAGAGGGCCAACTGTGGACTAGAGCATCTCTCAGTGACCCCCCCCCCAGAAGAAACTGGGTGAAGAACCTGCTGCACTTGTTGAGGGGAGGAGAAGTGAAAATGTCACAGCATACCTGGCCCACTCGACAGAAAATTCTCTCCTGCACTTTGACATCGACAGACTACTTGTGAGGCATCAGAATGGACCTGGTTAGTTTGTCTACAAACACATTGGCTTTCACCAGTATGTGCACTGCTATGAGAAAGCATCCGGAAGAGATCATCCATTGCCATACTCTCATTGCTTTGACATAGTGGGTAAGATCAGTTTATGTACCAGACTACAGACACATTGTCCATCTGAACAGCAATCTTCCCGAAGGGGAGAGCATTTTGAAAGGCCTGCAGTGCTAAGAGAAAGAATAGTTGTGTAAGAACTTATCATAACCTTAGATGCCCTTCTCTTCCACGTTGCAGTATTCAAAACTGCAGGGAGGCTGCTGCCTGCAGCACTGGACATCAAGCCAGTATACCAAAGTCTTAGGAACAGGGGTACGTGTGACATTGCATGTCAGAGCCATAAACTGATGTTCGCTATAAAAGTGATGCCTGCACGTACCCACTTCAGAAATGACTGCTTATGTGGAAATTTTCTTACAGAAGCACAATTCCCCTTCCTAGCTGACATGTACATTTGAAAAGCTATAAGAAAAGTAACAAAAAAATCCAAAAGGGTAATTATCTATATCGGACAGCTGAAACAAAATTAGCAAACTGATTCCCAGAGCTTGTGATCAGAGGTCCGTAGATCACTGCAGCAGAAAAGTTCTGAAGTAGGTATGTGCACACATCACTTTTATGGCCTACTTTGGTTTATCGCTCCAACGTGCAACGTCGCATGTACCCCTGTTCTTAAGATTTTGGCATACTGGCTGGATGTCTGCTGCTGCAGGCAGCAACCTCCTTACAGTTATGAATACTGCAACATGAGAATAGAAGGACATCTACTCTCATGTCCAGGACACTGACATGTATCTTGGCCTCTTCTGGGGACCATGAACTTTGGACTGTCCTTCCCAAATAGTGCCCCCCCACCCGAGTTGGGAGGTGTCTGTGGTCACCGTGGCTGTTGGCAGGGGAAGAACAAAAGGACGGCCTTGAGAAACTTCATTTGAGCGAAACTATGAAGGCAGATATTTTTGCAAGATTGCGTGATTTTTTTCTGGGGGGAATAAAGATTGCTGAAGAACAGACCACTACACAGAGAGAGTCCATTGCAGAATCCACATGTGAAATCTGGTTAAAGGAACTAGGGTGAGTGCTGCTGTCATGGATCCCAAGGCTTGTAAGATCAGTCTTGCTGGGAGAGAAAGATGTGAAATCACTTTCTTGACTTGGAATCTGAGTGTCTGGTTTTGTATTGGAGGGAGAGGGGCTATCTGAATGACTATGTCTAGATGAGCACCTATGAACTCTCGACTTTGTGTCCATGTGAGTTGTAATTGACTGTTATGCCTAGGTGAAGACAACGGGAACAAGTAGCCCCTTGCCTGCAGAAGTAGATGTCTGGATCGGGCAGTTAGGAGCCAGTCCATCTGCAGTAATTCAAAGCATCTATTTTTAGGAAACATTCCGTATCCCAGCAGTCTCAAGTGAGCTGCTACCACCGACATGCATTTGGTGAACACCCTGGGGAATATGGTGAGCCCAAAGGCCAGTGCTCTGAACTGGTAATGACTAGCTTCCAGCCAGAAGTGTAGATATCTTCTTGAGCACCTGTTCATTTTGATGCGATAGTATATAACCTGAAGATTTACCGAGCACATCCACTCGTCATTCTACAGTAGGAGCAAAATGAACTGAACTGTGACCAACCGGAACCTTGAATATTTCACATACTGATTTAGTTTGCCGAGATCCTTTCTGGTCTCAAGTCCCCTGTCTTCTTTGACATTGATAAGAATCTTGAGTAGGTTCCAGATCCTATCTGGTCTGGGGGGACCTTCTGGAGGACTTGTTCTGAGCAGCTTTTCTATTTACAATGCTGCCATCTCCCTCTGAATTTGATAGCCGACCCCAGTCTCCTGGATCCTGTGCTGACACTTTAGCTCAGAGAGTCCTCCTACTCCAAAAGGCACAGAGCTGGATGGTTCACAGAAGTGACTGGAGTCAAAGAACGACCAGTCTTTGAATCTGACAAGGACGCTCCCAAGGATCTTGGATCAGAGGGCTCTGAAACCACAGGCTGGATCTGAGAAGGAGAAACTAAGGAGAACTTGTAATGGGCTGGCTTGTGGATCAAATGGGAGATGGAAACGAATTATCCCCATCTGGATCGGAGCTTGGAGGAAATTCCTCATCATCCTATCCACTTTAGCCTTGGAGAAGCTCCTGGAGGACCCGAGTGAGGAGTTAGTAGTCTGTGGCCTACAGTGATTACGTGGAGGCTCCTGTAAAAATGGAGAAGGCAGTTGAGTAGGTATTGGAGCCAGCAAACAATGAGGTGACTGGCTACAAGGAGATTTTGTTTTTGTAGTAGTAGGATCTGTGGTAGTCTGATCAGATTTCTTGAATTTTTTTTACAGTGGCTCTAAGGACACAAAAATGTTGAGGGATCTAGAGACCTCTTCCTCGTATCCTTCTCTTTAGAAGCAGAGTTGGGCTTCCCTTTGTCTGATTTCTTGGAGAGGGGGTTGAGCCCCAGTTGAAATTGAGGAAGGAAGAAGGCCCTTTAAAACTAGTGTGTTCTTTCTGTCAGTAAGGGTCCTGGCATTGAAGCCAGCACCAAGTAACAGATGCATTCACTGTGGGCATCCAAACAGAATATTTTAAGCCCACAGGAAATGCATTTTTTGAAACCGGTCGGCTTGTCTGCCACAGCGAGGACCAAGGAGTTCTAGTTCTAAAGGAAAGGCAAAAGGAATAGATTTATTTATTTTTTTAACAAGAAAACTACCAGCAATGGTAGTAGGATGTACTCTGATATACCCTGAAATGGGTAGAAAGGGACAAATTGGAAGAAACAGAAAAGCCAACGTACCAACAATGGCACTAGAAAGAAATACCAAAGGTTCAGCAGAAGTGAAAGGAAAGACCTGATGAGTAAATGTAAACACAAAAACTCTTAATTACTGAGGAAGGTGAATAAGTCTAAAGGATAGCCCACTGAAAAAGTTTTCTTTAAAAACTCACCATTTTATATTAAGTTTCACCTGATTGCTTGACAGCCAGTGGATCCACATCTGTAGTAATATGGTGGCAAACAAGATCTGAGGTATGTTAGGCTGGCAAAGCATTATGGATAAAGGGAAGAACTCGAGTTTGTTCTGGGAATCTGGAAGACGTAGCTGAGTCAGATTTGAGAACCAGCAGTTGAGGAATGAAATAAAATGACATCATCAAATCATTCTTTTATTTAGCAGTTATGAAATGCAAATATTCATACACAACTATATTGCTTGGTTAAGTCTGCATGACTACTCTTATGGATTTTACTGAAAAGGTTTATGTTCATCTGTTACTTAAGTTGTACTATTGATGCTTTTTGATATGTACAATAATGTTTAATTTTTCTTTTCACAGTACAGACACTATCAATTATTTAAATACTTTATGTTTAGCTAGCTTTGTTTACAATGGTAGAATTTATGGGATTTCTCTACTTTATATGCTGGCTAAGAAGCAATGTTATGGCTTACATATCATTTTTAATTGATCAAAAAGAGCCTTCACTTCACTTTAGCTAGCTGTGCATAAATGTGATTTTGATCACACTAGGACAATATATATATATATATATATATATATATATATATATATATATTTATATATATATATATATATATATATATATAGTGGAATATTTTAACTTACAAACGTCAATAACATTGTTTGCTTCATTTACCAATTAAACAATCACTTTATTTTTCTGGTTAAAATGTCATTTACTTATGACTCCAGAAGATCCGACTACAACCATGCAGTTTAACTGCAGTTTATATGCCTTGTGGATATATTCCTCAGGTTCTGTCTGGCTTTACCTTTACTTTTTTTCCACCACCTTTATTAAATTAGCGCTTCAGACATAACCACACGTCTATCAACAGAAAAAAAAAACACTAAGTTATATTCACGTATTATACGTGATTTTTTTTCTTTTTAACAATTCACCCCAACATTACATAAATGACACGACTCCTCCCTTCCCCTAAACCTCACTCCTGAACATTATTCTGCATGTATTGTTCCCATAAACAAATTCCATTTATTTCTGTAACTTGCTTCTTCCCTTTTCTAAAGATCCAACCTCTAGGCCTTTAATCTTCCATAAATATTCAATACTTCAAATACAGTTGGTTTAGATTTTTGATTTCAAAAATAAAGAAGTTATGTCTTACCATAATGTTTCAACTGTGCTGTTGTTCTTTGATTCATCACTGATGGGTTCGGTTCAGAGCCCTCGGAACCAAGTCTGCCTTTTTACCAAGCTCGCGCCAGCCAAAAAACTCTCGAGCTAAGTCTCTACCCAGAATGCCCTTCTCCCGGTTACCTTAAATCGAGTTTGATAGAGAAAAGGAAGTAAAGCAGAGGCCACTTCTGCGCAACTACCCTAGGGCACCACTTAGACCCAAATCATCCCCCAGGACCCTTTGAAAGGGGAAGGAGGGTGGGAAGTGATGAATGAAAGGCGAACACAGATGGAACGTTATGGTAAGACATAACTTCTTTATCTGATGTTGTTAATCTTCTTTCCATTCATCACTGATGGGACAGAATCCCAAGCTACCTTGAGGTCCATAGGCGGCCCTTATGGAAGAACATTCCTGAGTACTACTGAGCCAAAGGCAGCTCTCCCTCTGGAGACCAGGTCCAATTTGTAATGACTGATAAAGGTATGAGGCTTAGCCCAAGTAGCTGCTGCACAGATGTCATCCATGGAAGCCCTAGAATGGAAAGCTACAGATGTTGCCATAGATCTAGTGGAGTAAGCTTTAACTTTTGGCATAGGTTCATTACTGAGAAAACAGATGAAATGTATGCAGTCCCTTAGCCATTTTGATGAAGTAACCTCAGAAGCAGCCTCTCCCATTCTGGACCCAGAACAGGAGATGAAAAGCTGTTCAGATTTACAGACAAGTTAGGTCCTGTCTAGATAAAATCGCAATTGTCTATGTACGTCTAAAGAATAAAAGCAGTACTCTCCTCTACTGGCAAAATTCGGAAAGAACACTGGTAGGTCAATGGTCTAGTTTATGGAGAATTCAGAAACAACTTTGAGGAAAAAGGATGGATTTGTCCGAAGTAATACTCTGTCTTTATGAAAAAACAGATAGGGCCTCGATACACAATGCCTGCAGCTGCGAGACTCTTCTGACAGACTAGACTGGCCATCAAGAACAAGGATTTCCTAGACAAAACTTTAGGTCACACTTTGCAGCAGTTTCAAAAGGTTTCCAAGTTAAAGACTGAAGGACTAGAATGAGGTTCCATGGTTCCACAGGCTGTCTGACAGGAGGTCTGATATAAGAAGTCCCCTTGAGGAAAGCCTTGCAAATGCAGAGAGATAAGACAGGTGCCATCTATACCATTGTGGAAATTGAAAATTGCCGCTAGATGTACTTGTACGGTAGAGGCAAAGGCTCCATTATCAAAAAACCTAGCCAAGTATTGAATCATTGCAGTAACTGGAGCTGAATATGGGTCTAGCATGTTATCCTTGGACCAGATGGAGAATCTTTTCCATTTATCCTGGTATAGTCTTCTGGTGGATGGTTTATGAGAGGCCAGAATGATGTCTCGAACAGGCGAGGAGAGATTAGCTTGTCTGGCTACTAGTGGAAGTGGAGAAACCAAGCTGTCAGCTTGAGACTGGACAGATTTGGGTGATTCAACCCTTGGGGGTGATTAATCAGATCTGGTAGAGGGTCCAGAATCCACGGCGGGTATACTAGGTGAGGCCAAAGGAAGGGGAACCAAACTTGTCGAGGCCAGAATTGGGCTATGAGGATCACCTTGCATCTTAACTGAAGAGCTTTCTTTAGAAATTGTGGGATCAGAGGGATGAGAAGATAAGTGTAAAGAAGTCCCGTGGCCCAATTGTGGATTAGAGCGTCCCTCGGTGACTCCCCTTCCGGGGGAAGTAGGGCGAAATAGCTGGTGCACTCAGTGTTTGATGGAGAGGCGAAAAGATCGCAGCAGGGCTGGCCTCAGTGGCTGAAGATGGTGACACCACCTCAGGGTTGAGGGACCACTCGTGAGGCATGAGAATACATCTGCTCAGCTTGTCAGCAATCACGTTGGAGCTCCCCGGGATATGCGTTGCTATTAGAAAGCGGTTGGAAGCTATCGCCCACTGCCAAATTCTCATGACTTCTTGACATAGGGGATAGAACTTGGTTCCTCCTTGCTTGCTTGATATACCAGACCAGTGACATACTGTGACTGAATTGCAATTTACCTGGAAGAGAGAGATGAATGGAAGGCCTGCAATGCTAACAGCACAGCTCTCAGTTCCAGAACACTGATATGCAGGTGGACCATGTGCCTTGGACAGTCTTTTCCTGGAAATGCCCCCCCCACCCAATCAGGGAAGCATCCTTGATCACGATGGCTATGGGCTGAGATTGAAATTGATGAAGTTCTATGTCTGGTTTCATCCACCAAAGCTGGTCCTGTTTGCAGAGGTTATTCGAATCTGGTAACTGAGGGGGGTGATAGTTTTGGGAACCAATGACATAGGAGCCATTGCAGAATCCGAATGTGTAGCTTTGCTAGAGACACTATTGGATTACACTGCTCCAATGAACTGTATTTGTTACTCCTTTCAGTCTCAAGTGAGCTGTTACCACTGCCAGGCATCAGATCTCACTCTGGTGGCTGTAGCTACCTCTGCAGCGGAATTGATAATGACTGGTTCCTAGCCAGAAGCAGACTCCTGGAGCATTTGTCCATCTTGATGTGGTAATAAGCATCCCAGAGATCTATAGAGGATATCTAATCACTTTCTTTTAGCTGCTGATATCCAAAACCAGTCTCCAGCAGTCTTTTTGGCACCAGAATCTAGAGTAAAATCTGGATCCTGCTAGTTCTACCTGGTGGTACTGGTTGGATGACTCTTTTTGAGACAGCTTTGGGATTCTACCTCTGGTGAAAATGACTGCACCTAATGATCGGTGGTGATGGACTGCCAAGCAGCTTTGTGCCTACCAGAAATGAGACTGCTTCCAGAGGTAAGCAATCAGGCTGCTCCTCAGCAGTGCTGATAAGGCTGTCCAGAGAAGGAATCCCTGGAGCCCTGATTACGAGGACCCCCTCTGCCTCTATATGGGCGTCTTCTGGAATTGTTACCCACTCTGCCTCGGAAGGGACCCTGAGATTTCTTATGCCACATCTTTCCACTCCTCAGATTCCTGGAGAAGGTATGTTGAGGGTTGGAAAAAGGGTATTTCTGTCTTGCTTGCATCCAGCAGGACGCCTCATAATGCCCGAACCAGCTGCTCTAGCCACCCCTTTGGTTGCATGTGACAGCAACCTCATAGACGAGTTGGATATTGATTCCAGAGTTGTGAGCTGCGAGGCCACTTTGTCCCTTACCTCAGACAACTGTCCTGAGCCTGCAGGAACACAGACTCCTCATGAAAGGGTTGAGGGGCTTCAGTCACCTCTCTGCTTTAACATTTCCAAGATGTCAGAAGAAAAGACAGGAGAGCTGACTTTACCATCATATTCATTGGTGTCTTCCGTTAAGGACTCCTCGGGTGAGGAGCCCATGTGCTTCCTCTTGCTCTTCTTTCTGTCCTGGGGGGTCTGTGACAGCTGCAGCTCAGGGGGTGAAAACTGGGGTTCTGACATTGCTGCCAGAAGCAAGAGCCCTCTCCATCGGAGCCTGGAACCCAAGGATGGAACAGAGGAGAGAGGTGGCCCAGGCTGGCCATCCCCAGATTGAGGAAGGACGGTTCAGTGGGAACCAAAGGGACAAACGAAAGTGAGCTAACAACAGCTGGTCTACAAGACACACCGTAGCACTCTGAGCTGAAACGGTCGGTTCCAAAATGGAAACTAATGGCGTAGTCGAAGGTGTGCCCTGAGCCAAAGTGGCCACAGGTGCCGAAGTCGAAATAAGGGTAGTGAGGTCTATGATCTGTGCCAGAGGCAGGACCAGTGCTGAAACAGGCACTGGTATTGATGGTTTTGAGATGGTCGGAGCAGAGTGGGCTGATTTATGCTCCGAAGATAACTTTGGGACCTTTGATTTCCCAAGCTTGCTCTGATCACCCAATGGTGAAGAAGGAACAGAGTGGGATCTCTTTTGTCCTTAGAAGGAGAGGCTGAGACCTCCATCACAGAAATGGCCTCTGAGAAGGGAGATTTGAGTAACCCTTTCAGAATGAGTTTATTTATGCGCTCATTGAGAGTGCGTTGACACTGAAACTCTGACAAATGTCACATGGAGGTTGCACCGAAAGGTGGGACATTCCCAAACAGTATATACAGTCATCATGAAAATCACGGTTAGGTAACTTGGCCTTACATGATGCACAATGCTTAAAACCTGACATACCCTTCTTATCAGACAGAGAAAAAACACCATAGGCCAAATGTATAATCCAACTATAATCAAAGTCAGCTCCGTTCAAAAATGTCACAAGTATAACAATTCATTTGTTAAACAATACCAATTATGGTATTGAAGAAATACCACAAGGGTAAGGGAGGAAGGCCGTACCAACAATGGTACTTGAAAGTGTACCAACAGTAACTATGGGTAGAGAGGAAAAACCAAGGTCAGACAGAAAAGACACTAGAAAAACTAATTGCTTAACAGAATATGAAGATATCCAAAATTTTTCACACAAATATCAAAAAAGTTTCACTTAGCTGAGAGCTCGGCTGAAACGCGGCTTTATGGCTATGCGGCAAACGAGATCTGAGGTAACGGGGAGAAGGGCATTCTGGGTAGACTTAGCTAGAGTGTTTTTTGGCTGGCGCGAGCTTGGTAAAAAGACAGACTCGGTTCTGAGGGCACGGAACCGAACCCATCAGTGATGAATGGAAAGAAGATTAACAACATCAGATTGTTTTTTTTCTGGTGGTCAATTGCATTAAACTTAAGGCTTTACTACGTACAGGCAATTCAAATTCAGTGTCTCAGCTCGAAACAGTAATTCTCTAGTTAAAGCCATTTGTTCCACCATTTCTGTTAAAGTACTCTGAAGGGGGTTGAAAATCTGCCAAAAAAAATATGCGCCCAGTTACCCTCCTCTTCATCATTACACATCCAGTATTAACAGTCTACCTGAGGAAAAATTTTCTGACGTCTGCTTGGGGTACAGAAATACCTTGAAAACAATTCCAAGCAAAAATCCTAAACCTTCTAGAATATGTTGCATACTTAAGAGGCATTCAAAAGTATATCCACTGTTTCTTTGTAAACTGTCTTTCCAGTCTCTTTCCTGATCTTTTCCAACCTCCTCTGATGGGTTCTTATATTTATCATGTAATATTTTTTATGTCCTACAAATATTCAGTTCTAGACTTGACTAAAAACTCTTCAGAGCTAGTCTTTCATTTAGCACTCTCCTATTCCTTTCTCTTTGCCTATAACCAAATATCAATCCCTGAGGTGGGATACCGTCTCTATTCTACAATCCAAACTTCTGTTTGGACTCATTCCACTCAATTACCTTTCCTTCTCTAGTTATTTGCACCCAATACAATGGTTCCTTTTCAATTTTCTTCAGTCAATTCCAGCCCCCTCTTGCTTGTTTTCTCTACCCTTACTTGTAGTCATCCCTATCAGCAAAATCCTTCTTCATTCTTGTATTGGCTTAGTTCTTAGAACACTTTTACAGCTTTCTGAATACAATATTCTGTATGGTTGTTATTCTCCTTAAGGGTTTGCATAATCCTACTTTCTCCTTATTCCTCAAGCACCCTCCCCCTTTCATCATCAGCCTTTTCCAATTTGTTTTATAAGCTTCTACTTGCATTATATACATCAGCTTCACTTGCATAGCTCCAAGTATCAGGTTGAATCAGGGAATCCTAAACCACCTTTGTTCTATGGCTAAGATCAAATGAACCCACTTTAATCTTTCTCTTTCCCCCTTCTCAAGTAAATTATTTCAGCTCTATTAATTATTCTCTGGTTTTACCTGCTGGGTAAGTGATTTTTAAGCTTTTAATTTTGCAACTGGCTGAAACTAGTTGACTTGCTGCTAGAAGCACATGTTGAAATTTGAAAGATTACATTGTATGTTCTAGCAAAACCTCCCCAAAGCTATAATGCTATTGTGCCCAGCACAAGACATTTGCATTATATCAAGAGCTGAGAATGGCTCATTACTGACTGCTGATAAAAATAAAGTTGGCTTAGTTAGTGATTAGCTCAGAAAGACAGCAGAGATAAAGCTCCTGCATTTTAAATGTTCATTTAAACATTTCATTTTTTATGGTGAAATTTCATTTTCCTTTGAAGTAGTGAACTCTACTATGCATTACTTAAACAGCATCCAAAAATGACAAGAGCATTCATTTTGAAAGGGATATTTGTTTTAGACTACTACTGCTCAATTTTGTTGCATGTACCCAACTCATCTTTTCCCCCACATTCCATAACAAATCCACCAATTCCAGTTCTATCACTGACTGGATTCTAATTTCCAATCCCATCTCCAGACTGAAACATTACCCAACTCCATCAGGGACCACTGCCCAATACGAATCCTCCAACTCTCACCCCACATTCCCAAAGTCCACAAATTCAAAGAATGGCAGAAATTGACTACCTTCAACCCTGAGACATTCAATAATTCTCTCTCAGCAACAGACTAGTCCACCCTCTTTACATTATCTCTCGACAATGATGCATCATACTTTAACTCCATCTTCCTTAACATGCTCAACTCCCTTGCCCCCTCCACGTACTATTAGAGTCAAATCCCACAACTCCCCCCTGGCTCACCAAAGCAACTCGGTCTCCAATTCAAAAAAAGATACTCTGCCTGGAAACGTTGGTCCAAGATGAAATCTCCCTCATACTTCCAAAGATATAGGGAACTTCAAAATCTTACTAAAAAAACAATAATGATAAAAGGAATTTCTGCCATCAACCTCAGACTACACATTACAGAAACCCCCAAAAGTTCTGGAACACTATCAACCAAATACTCCACCCAGGAAATCCTTCAACACCCAACCCTTGCCCCAACAACACATCCCTCAAAACAGCATCCATCTTCAATTCATACTTCACTGACACCATAAGCAAAGTTGTGCAGACTTCTAACTCACCCCATTCCTCACTGCCCACAGCTCTCCATCTAAATAATTCCCCCTTCTCTCAAAGGCCAGTTCCCACAAGCTACATTAAAAGAACTCCTTAAACTCAAACCATGTTTCCCATCAGCTGACAACCTGCCATCTCTCTTTCTAAAAATGCGCTACATTAGTAGCATATCTGGTTTCCATCCTAATTAACCGCTCTCTCTCTGAATCAACTGTTCCTACAGTATGGAAAAAATTCTATACGATACCCATACACAAGCGGTAATTCCACAGAGCTTTCAAACTTTCAACCAATAGCCATACTTTCTCCCCTCTCCAAAATGCTCCAATACTTTGTACACAAACAAATCTTGGCAAACCTCATTCAAGGCAACCTGATCACCTCTATCCAACATGAATTTTGCCCACACCACAGCACCTCCATTGCTCTCATCTCCTTTACCCATATCATTTCCCTAGCCAGAGATAACAATGAAGTTGTGTCCTGCCTATTCTCAGATCTGTCCAAAAGCTTTTGATACTGTCTCCCACCCTATCCTCCTCTCAAAACCCTCCCAGCTCAACCTTTGCACAACACTTTCCACAGCAACTATATCTTGGTTTAACAGCTACCTTTCTGATTGGCAGCAATCTGTCAAATGGCTCTCTGCTCTCTCTCCATTTCTCCCCATCAGAACTGGCTTCCCACAAGGCTCCATTCTTGGACTGTCTCTTCTTTAACTTCTTCACCAATGAACTCCACAAATCCTGTCCCCAGTCATCCTTCATACAGTATGCTGATGACTACTATTACATCCATAGCTGACAACCCAACCAAACTGCTTACCCTCACACAAGCATCATTCAACCTCACAAGAAACCTGGCTAACAAAACACTAACTCATACTTAACTCCCAAAAAACAAAACTCCTACTCTTCCTCCCAAATCCTCTCTACCACCTTAAATCCTCATTTAACATCTCTTCACTTAACACTAGAATCTCTCCTGAAACCCATACAAAGCTCCTCTGAGTAATCTTAGATGACCAACTGAAATCTGACCTACACATTCATCACTGTATTAAGAAAACCCACCAAAAGCTCTGCCTCCTTTATAGAAACAAGATACCTTACCCCTGCTCTAGAATAAGACTAGCCAATGCTTACCTCCTTCTCAACCTCTCCTACAGCTCACAAATCTTTAGTAACCTTCAGTCTTCTCTACTCTCCAAACTCGAATCTACCCATAACAAAGTTGCTAGATTTGCTGCTAATTTGCCATCCAAAACTCACCACTGTCAGGCCCTTAGGTCACTCAACTGCCTTGAATTTCCAAACCACCTCAAATTTACTCAACTACTCATCATCCACTCCATCATCAATAAACCTTCATCCTGTCCAAGCATTTCCTCACTAGTCACACTTTATACTCCTTCCTGACCACTTAGGAGTTCTTGTCAAGGTCAGTTGCAAATTCACAAACCAAAAAAATCTGCAGGACAGAATCTATACAGTCACTCACCCACCATCCTATAACAAGCTTCCCTTGACCCTAGGAATTATACCCTAGACCTACAAATTTAAGAAATCACTCAAACAATATCTAAACCACATCTGGACATGTTCCTGTAATGCACTTCCCCGAATCCAGTCCTAATTTTGTCTTCTACCCCTCTCTCTCTCTCATTTCCTCTTCTTCTTTCTAATACCCATATCCTTTCTTTTACTCCACGCTACCTTTCTCCAACCTACCTACTTTTCCACTATGACAATTTCCTGACTCTTTACAGGCTACATCACTTATTTCTGGACTTCTGCTGTACTATGAACCGAACTTCACTTAGCAATTCTCAACTTCTGCTGTACTGTCTCAGAACCTACTCCTTCTAACTCCACCTCCTGTAGATTACTATTACTAAATGGCTGATCTGTCCACTATCTACTATCCTTCAAATCTGTGTCACTTTTATAACCATCTGCTTTAACTATAATTGTATACAAGTATCTCTTGCCTTCATTACTGTAAATGCATTTGTAGACAAACTCATTGTATTTTACATTTACTATAACATGTATTCTTATATAATTGTACATTAGATGTTTTCTCCACGGGCCTCCGCTGAAAAAGGGTTTTGACACAGTCAGACTATCCTGGTCAACAAATGTAAAATAAATAAATACGAGAAAGTTGCTTAACTGACAAATGTGCATAGAACTAGTTCTTACAGCTATGTTTTTTTGATATGCATTCCTGTTGTGCAGGGTCAGATTCTGCCCTTACGTGCAGAAATGCACACAGTGGGAAACAGCACAGCAGTGTAAGTAAACTTACCATAACAGAAGATGTTCAAGTGATCACTGCTGCACTAACCTTAGCTATATGGGTTACAACGTGTAAAGGATAATAGCAGCAGGCCAGCTTCTAGAGCTTCTGGGCACCTTCCATGTATTCAAACTGTTAGGCAGGCAACTCAAACTGAGCTGCTTAAAAACGGAGGTATGAGCACCAAGTCCTTTATAGCTTTCAAGTCAACTGAGAGAGGGAGGCTGATCCCTGAGAGGACATAGCCAGGAGTAAAAATATATACATGAATACATATCCTGATTAAATTAAATAAACAGAAAGAGGGATGGAGAATGTTTGAGTAGTGGCAGTAATCCCTCCCTCCCATTTACTGTTAAGTCTACTTACACAACTGTACTATGTTCATCATATTGATCACTGCAGTAGCCTTGGCTATACGAGTAATTACCCTAGCTTACAACATACTGGATGTTTAAGAGGAAGAGTCCAGGAGTCCTTGGAGAATGGTCCCAACAAAGCCTGCCCTAGAAAACTAATCAAGCTTATTGTACTTTGTAAAAGTATGTACAGAGGACCAATTTACTGCTTCTGGAATACTTCTAGAATCAACCCTTTCCAAAAATCCATGGATGAAGCCAAGGCCCTGGTAAAATGGGCCTTGTCCACATATGGAATCGTTTTGTTATTGGTGAGAATAGTAAAAGCTAATAGCTTGAGACAACCATTTGGAAATTGTCTGTTTTGACACAGGTTGCCCGTTCTTTTTATCCTCACAACAGACGAACAACTGATCTGAATATCTGACAGATTTAGTTATTCCAAGAAAGTACCAGAGTTGTCAGAGGACATCCAAGGTATGGCGTATCCTTTCTGCCTCATTTTTAGGCTCTGGAAAGAAAATGGGGAGATAGAGACTTTGGCTTAAAATAAACTCCAACACCACTTTAGGCATAAGAGGAGAATTAGTTCTCAAAGAAACCCTCCCTTTGTGGAAAATGAGACAGGGATGGCTCACCATAACAACTTACAACTCAGATACTCTTCCTGTGGAGGTCAGGATAATCAATAAAACTGTTTTCCATGTTAAAAATCTCTTGTCAGCCAGATTTTATAGCTCAATGGATAAAGTGTTAGCTTCTACAACACAAAATTAAGATCCTAAGGAGGGGACAACAGTTTTCTTGGAGGCCTCTTATGCAAAGCCCCTTTTAAAAATATTTTGACATAAGAATGCATTGAAAGAGGAGGATCCATGGGCAGACATGTTGAAATGACCGATAAACAGAACCTTGATGGAAGAGTAAGAAATGTCACAGGACAGTAACTCACACAAACATTGTAAAGCTAGAGAAACACTAGCCCTGAATGCATGTTGGTTATGTTGCTGGTACCAACAAGAAAACTTTTCCACTTACTAATACATGACTTTCCAGTAGCAGGCTTTCTTGCCTCCTTTAGTGCCTACTGCACATACTCAGTAAAGAAATGCCTATTGGGAATTAAGACCTTATCATCCAAGCAGTCAGCTAAAGTTGATTAAGATCGGGGTGAATCAAATACCTCTGTTCCTGTGTGAGTGAGTAGTCTGTGAGACGTTTCTGGTAACTTCACCTGGCCATTTCAAAAGGAGAGAGAATCACTGTTGCCTGCCCCTGGCCATGTTCAAAAAGAGAGAGAATCACTGTTTCCTGCATCAGAAAGGAGTTACCACAATGATCTTAACGGAATTCCTTCTGAATCTTCAGCCCCCTGGATATTGCGGAAAAGGGTGGAAAAGCATACAAGAACATTCCTGTAAAGGAGAAGCCATCCGTCTTCCAGGCCTTCTTCCAAGGAACACTGGAACAGAATTTTGCCAACTAAATGTTCAGAGAGGAAGCAAAGGGGTCTAACTTGAAAAACTTCCCACAGATGGATCAAATCTTGGAAGAACCCCCCCCGATCTAGTTTCCATTCATAAGGGTCTGCACCTGTCCAGTTCAGCTTGTCTGCCACACAGTTTTGCTCAGCTTGTCTGCCACACAGTTTTTCTCGGATGGAATGTAGGATTCTTGCACAGCGAGCTTGTGCTGTGAAGCTATACCCCAAGTTAACATGGTTAACCTGCAAAGGGCTAAAAATCTGCTTCCTTCTTGCTTAACGTACCACATGACAGTTGTATTGTCTGTAATCATCTGAAGAGGTTCAGGGAACCAAAAATAATTCAAAATGTTCAGTGCCTTAATCAGGAAAAGTATTTCTTTTATATTCATGTGCTTGAGTCTCTCCTTGGTGTTCCACACACCTTGCACTTTTATCCCTTCAGAAACTGCTCCCCAAGCAAAATCAGGGGCATTTGTGGTGACCGACTGCTTTGGAGCACGAGGGAGAAGGAAAGACCTGGATTTAGGGAAATTTGCCATCCCCACCAATTGAATTCTCTTTTAACAAATCCCAGAACTGGGATTTGAAAAGATAAAGGTTGTTGGTTCTGGGACCAAAGGATCTTCAGATATTGTATCTTTCTCATGTGGAGTCTTGGCAGGGGTATCACAAGAATCACAGAAGACATGAAATCCAAAATCCTGACGTATTCCTTCTCAGTGACTGAAGTCTGAGTGGAAAACCTTAGATACACATCTAGATCTATTTTTTCCTGTGGGAGAAAAGCTGGTCAAACTGGAGGTGTCCAACATTCGCCCCAAGTCCTTAACTCTGTGAGAAGGAGTTGAAGACTTCTGAATGTTCTTTTGGAATCCCAGCATGTGTAAGAGCTCTCTAACCCAAATGAGAGATTCCTGACACTTTGAAAGAGACTCAGCAAAGATAAGCTAGTCATCTAAAATATGGAAAAATGTGGATATCCTGTAGACTGTAATGGGCTATAACTGAAGCAAGACACACTGAATACTCTTGGTGCAGTGAATATTCAAAAAGGTAAGGTACAGAACTGATAATGTGATTCAGACCCACAAAACTTAAAAACAAATCACCCAAAGCCTAGATGAATATGGATGTAACGAAAAGTATCTTTTAAATCTAGTGATATCAGGAAATTTAAATGAGGAAGAAGGGATAACAGGTTGTAAAGTAACAGCATTTTGTTCTTCGGCACTATCATAAACACGTTTAGCAAAGAAAGATCCAGAACTGGTTGTCATGCATTTTCTTTCTTTGGCACAGTAAACATCCCTGAATAAAAAGCTTTTTCAACCTGGGAAGAAGGAACTGGCTCTATCACTCCCTGACATGCGTTGGAGGAGAGAGGGAAAACAGAGAAGTCTGGTCTGATGGGTAAGGAATTACCCCCTGGAAAGGAGGAATTTACTCCCACTACCATCTATAACTTGAAAAATGATCTTCAGAACTCATTTATCTGAAACTGTTAACAAAGAGAGAAAAAAATTCAGACATTCTGGAAAAGAAAATGGGCTGGGGGGGGGGGTCACAAACAGTCATGCTGACTTGGACTGTCCTTGGTTTTGGGGGATCCTGAATTAATTTTGGAACCAATCTGTCATCTGTTCTTAAATGTCTGTTAACCCACGTTTGTACTGAGACTATTTACATTGTTTCTTGATGAAACTGAAGTGTTAGAGAATCCCTTAGAAAAACTGAAAAAGGAGGGCTGAAAATCTTAAAGAGATTCCCTGTATCATGGCACTGTTGATTAACTCTGCAGATGGACCAAAAACAAAATCTCTATCCAAAGAAGAATTTTAAATTTAATTTTTCACATCTGGGATGTCCTGAGAACACAACTAGGTAGACCTCCTGAAAACAGTATCAGTAGTCACAACCTTAGAAGACGTATCAGAGTCATACATACACCGTAAAACAATGAGCTGTGACCTGTAAATGGAAGAAATTAAACCATTTAAAGCAAATTTTTCATCACACGAAGAAACTGCAAATTAAACATTCCTCAAACTTTCACAATTAGAATAAATGTTAACACATCAGCCTGACCATTCAAAATTCTGAAAATCAAAATAGCAGAAGCATACGTCTCCCCCCCCATACTTAACAATAATTTTCATATCTTTGTCAGAAAGAGTAAGAATGAAATTAACCAAATGTTTAGTAGCAGTAGCATTAACTAAAGCTGCTAACTGCTGGGTCAGGTTTGGGGTGAGTGTATAAAAACTTACAAGACTGAGGAAATTTTCATACTTCATCTGTCTTTTCAATGGGAGTAAACTGACTAGCAAGAAAACTGCAGAGCATGTGACACATACATCCTCCAAAGCTGACTGAATTGGAGGAATGGGTGAATGTTCTGGAAATTCCTTCTATAACAGCTCATAGCATTTTCTAGGGGACTGAAAAACCTCCATGTTCTGCAACTGAAAACTCTGGCATAGTCTAGAAATAGTCTTATAGAAAGAGAAACCCCCCACAGGAAGAATCAGAAACTGAGCTCTTCTTGGAGTCTGAATTAGAAATCTGAGAAGAAAACCACAGTCCAGAATCTTGAACGTCTTCAGGAAAAGAGGCATCTCTCTCGCTATATATATATATATATATCTATATAGATACATACATATACATACATGTGTGTGTGTGTGTGTGTGTGTGTGTGTGTGTGTGCAGGCGCGCGCATATATTTCTATTCTTACAAGAAAGATAAACAGCGTGAATTAAACCCTGTGCCAGACCAGTAGTAAAATACTCCTGCTTAAATAAATTTGAGGAAGAGTAGATACATAGTTAGTCTTCTGTTTATTTTGACAGGAAAAATGGGGCCAATGGTATTAATAGCAACAGCAGCCTCCCCGAGGTGGGCACAACATTCTCACCAAACCGAGAAGTCTTCTCTGCTCTATCTCTTAACAGAAACAGTAGCTCTCCCCTGCCCACTGACAGGAACTCTAAAAGTCTCAGAAGACGTGGTTACCCCCTGTTAATAGTGGCTGGGAGCTACACAACAGGGATCCAGGCTAAGAAATGAGTGTTCTGAGGAACCAGCTGTAGGCACAGCAGAATCACTCACCTGCAGCAGAGACAAACTGCTAGCCTGCTGTGGAGGCAAAGGCTATTAACAATAGTGATGAATCAGAGGAGGTTAGAAAAGATTAGAAAAAAGAGAATGGAAAGGCAGTTTTCAAAGGAACAATAAGAAGAGATTTCTAAGGCTCACACTTTTGCAGCAAAGACCAAAATGTTTAGGAATTCTGCAAAGAAGAGTTTGGATAGGCAGTTTTATACCCCAAAAAGACTTAACAGGACATTTCTGTGGGTAGACAGCATATGTTAGAAGTGTCATGGGGAAGAAAAAGAACTGAACATTTCTTTTTGGGAGTATAATTAGTTGTTAGATTTTAAGAATTCCCCACTGAGTTCTTTGTTGGGAATGTCAGGGAAACAAATGGTTCACTGAGGAAGGAATTTTTTTGAGCTGGGACGAAGGATCTGCATTATCTAGAACTGGTTATACCTTATTAAGTTTAATAAAATTGGCTGCCAAAAAAGCAATTACTGGAAAATGAAATATAAAAAATTCCACACACAATGCAAATGAAGGTCTAGATACTGTAGATGATATAAAGGAGCTGGAGGTGGGATCTTCAGAAAAAAAGGAGCAAAGGAATTTGTGTGAACCATAGGAGCAAGGAATTTGTGTGAACCATATATGCTCTGAGTGATGTTCAGGAGGAAGAGTGAGGCTTTCAAACTGATCAGTTTTTGGTACTGGTTTAGTAAATGAAAACTGTTAAAAATAAAAGATGTATACTGATTGACAGTAACAATAAAAACTGTTGTTATTGCTTGATTTCTTTTATGTTAATGTAAACCAAGGTGACACCTTAAAATGTGATGACTTAATAAAGGTGTTTAAAATACTTTTGCTTTGCAGAAGCACAACAAACAAAAGGAAATTATGTAACTCACCACAACATTCAATCTGAGTTGTTCTTCATTTGTCTTCAACCTGTGGGTTCCCGGAAATGGCACGGATCCGACAGCCACATACCCAGCATCTTGATTCGAGCTACAAGCTCCTCTTCTACCCACAATGCCTCTGTCTCCTTCCTTCCTTCAGATCGAGTTTGCTGCCTAAACCTAGCATCATCCCCGACCATAAAACCTTGTCCCATGACAAAGAATCCATAAAAAAGGTAATGGGTATCCTTGTGATGACCATATCCTCTACCCATTAGACCACCACCACACAGTCTATGCAAGGCAGGGGGAAGGAGGGAGGAACGTTTGAAGACAAATGAAGAACAACAACTGAGATGGAACGCTATGTTGAGTACATAACTTCTTTATTTGAAGTTGTTGTCTTCATTTGGTCTTCAACCTGTGGGACAGAGTCCCCAAATACTAAACATCTGGGAGGTCCTCATGGAAGGATATTCCGGAGCACAGCAGAGCCAAAGGATGCCCTGTTCCTGGATATGATGTCCAACTTGTAGTGCGAGATAAAGGTATGAAGTGAAGCCCAGGTAGCCGCAGAACAAATATCATCTAGCGAAACTCTGAACCAGAAGGCAGCTGAAGTAGCCAAAGACCTGGTGGAATGTGCCTTCAACTTGACCTGACAGACTTAATCCCTTAGAATACGGCAACAAAATACACTGGGAAATCCAACGGGCAATGGTGACCTTAGATAATGACTTCCCTACGAAGGGTTTAGAGTAGAGTGGGAAGAGTTGGTCAGACTTATGGAAAACTTCAGTCCTGCGTAAGAAGAAATGCAACTGCTTGTGCAAGTCCAACAAGTGCAAATTATATTGTCCCTTGTTTTGGAAATTCAGGAAAAAGACCGGGCGATTAATAATCTGATTACTATTGGATTCTGAAGCTACCTTAGGAAGAAAGGAGGGATTAGTATGCAAGGATACCTTATCCTTATGAAAAATCATATGAGGTGGTTTAACTGACAATGCTTAGAGTTCCAAAACCCTTCTGGCAGACTTAATAGCCACCAAGAAGGCCATCTTCCAGGACAAAATTTGCAGATCCACAGAAGTTGCGGGTTAAAAGGGAGGTGAACCAACACCTGTAAAACCAGAGCAAGATCCAACAGCGGCTGAAGAAGAAAGGTGCCTTTTAGGAAGGCTTTACAGAGCATAGAAGAAGCTAAAGAAGCCCCATTATGTCCCACATGAAAACTGGGAATCACTAGAACCATGACTGTAAAAGAACTAGCACCTTGTTGGAAGATCTCTGCTAGGAATTCCAAAACCAAGGAGACTGGAGCAGTGAAGGGATCTATGGCGTGTTGAGAGGCCCAGATCGAAAAAAGTTTCCATTTTCTGGAGTAAAACTTCTGGTGGAAGATTTGTTAGCAGCCACCAGGATCTTTTCGATAGGAGAAGATAAACTGGGAGTCCTGACAATCAAGGGAACTGGAGCAGCCAGGCAGTAAGCTTCAGACTGCCCAGGTCTGGATGGGGAATCCCTGAAGGATGAGAAATGAGATCCAGAACTGGATCCAACAACCATGGTAGAGCCACCAGATGAGACCACATAGAGGGAAACCAGATTTGGCGAGGTCAGAATGGGGCAATGAGGATTACTAGGCTCCCAACCTGCGAGCTTTCTGAAAGAATTTTGGAATTCACGGAAGAGGAAGGTAGCATACAGGAGACCGGGGGGGGGGGACGACACACAGAAGAGAGTCTCTGGGGACTTCCCCCAGAGGAGGGTTCAGAGTGAAAAACTTGCTGCACTTCGTGTTGGAAGGAGAGGAGAAGAAATCACAGCAAGGTTGACCCCACTTGAGAAAGATCTGTTTCACTATTGAAGGATTCAGAGACCACTCATGAGGCATCAGGATGGACCTGCTGAGCCTGTCCGCTAGAACGTTGGACCTCCCTGGAATGTGCGTTGCCACCAGAAAATGGCCGGATGAGATCGTCCATTCCCACAATCTCAGAGGGTAAGATCTGGTTCCCCCTTGCTTGTTGATGTACCAGACCACTGACATGTTTGTCTGGATAGCAACTGTTCCTGTGGGGAAGAGGAGCATGGAGAACTTGCAATGCTAGAAGCACTGCCCTCATCTCCAGAATGTTGATATGCAAAATTTGGTCTAGTAAGGGGACCACGTGCTTTGGACTGTCCTCCCCGAGCAGTGCCCCACCCCCCACCCCTAGCAGAGAGGCATCCATGGTCACTGTAGCCGAGGGGAATGTGGGGAGAAAGGAACGACCTCAAAGAAGGTCCGGAGAATGTAACCACCACAGAAGAGAGCTCCTGCACACCCAAAAGACTTGGACAGGGTGAGACAATGGAAGGTCTAACATGGACCATTGGACTGCAAGAGTCCACTGAAGAACCCGCATGTGAAAGCACGCCAAGGACAAGAGATTGATCATGGCCGCCATGGACCCCAACACCCTTAATATTATTTCCATCAACGGTTAGGCTTGAAGTATGCCCAGGAAGTGAAGTTTGTTACTGTATCCTCTCTGAGGTAAGAAAGACCTTGGTTTGAATTGTGTCCAACCAAGCTCCTATGAAATCTAATACATGAACTAGGGCCAGTGAAGACTTGTTGAGATTGATGGTGAATCCCAACCACTGGGCTAGGGGAAGAAAGTAATCCCTCACTAGACAGAGCTGATGCCTGGAAGGGGCAGCAAGGAGCCAATTGTCCAGTAAGGAAGACCTGTATGCCCTGGAGTTTCAGGTGAGCTGCTACTACTGCCACTTTGGTGAACACCCTGGGGACTGTGGTGAGACCAAAGGGGAGCACTCTAAACTGTTAATGACTGGCTCCCAGCCAGAAGTGGAGGAACCTCAGAAAGTGCCTGTCCATTTTGATGTGGTAGTACTCATCCTTGAGGTTGATCGAGCACATTCAATCGTTCTCCTCCAGGAAGGGCAGGATAGACTGAAGGGTGACCATCCGGAATTTCGTCTTGGCCACTAACAGGTTCAAGGTGGATAGATCTAGAATTGGTCTTAGGTCCCCAGTCTTCTTTGGCACTAAAAAGAACCTGGAATAAATGCCTGATCTGGACTGGTCTTGGGGGACATGTTTGATGACCCGTTTTTCTAGCAGCTTTGAAATTTCCAGTGCTGCATCCTCCCTGTGAGCGGGTGGAATGTCCAGGTTTTGACTGGGTGGCAGAGGTGACTTTAGAAAGGGAATTGAATAAACTCTGGATATAATTTGCAACACCCAATGGCCTTCCGTGATGGACTCCCAAGCCGTTGGGTGTAGTGACAGGCAATCCCCGAATGCCTCCAGAGACGAGCAGTCGGGCAACCCTTCAGGGCTGCTGTGTGGGTCTGTCTGAGAAAGGTTCTTGAAAACCTTCATTTGTCATACCTCATGTGCTTCTACAGTGGTGTCTGTCAAATCACCCTCTGCCCCTAGGGGAAGGTGAGTCCTGGGAGAAACTCTTGACATTTTCAGAACCAAATCTTGGTCCCTCGTTGATGTCTGGAAAAGGATAGTTAAGGGGCCGAAAAGCAGATCCCGATGGCAGACAGAGTCTTCCGTCCCTTCTTACTCTGGACTAGGGTGTCATGTACCATCTTCTTACTCTGGACTAGGGTGTCATGTACCATCTTCCCAAAAAGGGAAGAACCATCATATGGGGCATTCATAAAGGACACCTTAAAGGGTTCCAAAAAGGCAAACAACTGGAGCCAGGCGTGAGACCTGATGGCAACGCCAGTGCTGGCAGCTCCAGCGGCACTTTCTGTTGCATGGGAGACTAGATGCATAGAGGTGTTAGCAACAGATGTCAGGGTGGCCCATTCAGGAGGAGAACACTTTTTTGTCCTCCGCAGACATGGACCCCGGGGTAGACTCAGCGACTTTCTTGACCAGGTCTTGCTGCAGCCTAACCACATGTGCCAGGTAGTTCACTGCCCGGACAGAGAAGGACACTGAAGCATACACCCGCTTCCCAAAATGCTCCATTGTCCTGGACACTCTGTCTGGAGGATAGACTATAGAGCTCTCCTGAGCGAGCTCCTTCTTAGTGGCAGGTGCCACCAACATGGCATCAGAGATCCTTTCTGCCAATGGATCCTGTCCAAAAAGGGGGGGGGGGCTCAAAACGTTGTCAGGGCACTTAGAAATGTGATCCATCATGTTCGGTTCCTTCCACGCCCGAGATGTAATCAGATCCACCAAGGGGTCTGCGGCAGGGGACACAAGGAAGTAGCACGTCCTGTGCCAAAAGCCTCCAGGAACACCAATTCATCTAGGTTAGGTTTCTGGACAGACCACCCCCCACGCTGGCGTAGGATTTCCACGATGTCTCCAAAGGAGACATCCTCAGGGGGGGGGGTGACAGGGTGGAACTTTCCTCTTCCTCCAAATCGGTGTCTTCAGTGAGTGGTTCCGGCGGGGAGTCCAAGTGCCTCCTTTTGCACGCGAGTTTGCGTGGTGCCTCCTCAGTGGGGGATTTTGAGGAGGACTCGCCAATGGCTTGCTACTCCTAAGAGGGGGCGTCCTGGGGCATAGAGGTGGCAGGCTGTCCCTGAGATGGCAGGATGGTTGGACCTGCACCAAAAATGGAGGCACCCAGGACGGACTCCAAAGACGAGATAGTCAAGGACCTTGATGGAATCGAGAGGACCCTCTCCCCCATATTGAAAGCCGAAGGTGAATGGACCTCCTGAGAAGGGGTGATGGTCAAAGTCGTATCCCTCCCTCCCAACAGGGGAGTTGGAGCAGAGCCTATAGGGGGGCTTAGATGTCTAGGGGAAGGCTTTGCTCCGAAAGGCTTGGAGCAGACACCATCCACTCAGATCCAGCACCAAGGCTATGGCTCCAAGAGCCAGACAGAACAGAGCAAGTCAGATCTGACCTGCTCAAGGCCATAGCCAGCATTGAGGTACAAGGTACCATTGGAGCTGACCCCTCGACGCAGAGTGTCCTCAGATCCAAGGGCTTCAAAACTGGGGGCCGGATCAAAGAAGGAGATATAGGGATGAACACAGATTGCATGCCCCAACTCCAGAGGGAGAGGGGGCAGGCAAGAATCCTAACTGAATCTGTGTGTAGATAAAGTTCTGCATCATCCTGTCCATCTCCGCTTCTGAAAGGCTGTGGGTGGAACAAGATGAGGAAGCCACTGACACCGGCTTGGAGTGATGGTGAGGGGAATCCTGCACTGGCAACTAGGAACAAAGCTCCTCCAGCTCTGGGGAAAACATGGGAGAACAGAGCTAAAGGGACACCGACCTCGGGGCCAACCTAAGTTTGGGAGGAGGGCCCACTGGACCACCATGATCTGGGGATCACTTCCTAGGCCTATTACTCTACTTAGCAGGCTTATCTCCATCCCCGGCCCTCTTGGCAGGAGGCTGAGTCACAGAAGCCAGGCTGGGGACAGCAGAAGAGACCGAGGCAGAAGAGGCCTGTGCCTCAGTGGAAACTGAAGGAGTTTTTTTTAAATTAACTTATTCCTCCTGTCCGTCAGTGCTCGGAGATTAAACCTGGCACAGATGGAACAGGAGGTCTCTAAACGAGCTGCCCCCAGGCATACCATGCACAGAGTGTGGACATCGGCTGGAGAGAGTTTATAGACTCACTCTGTGCATTTTCGAAACCCGGGTTTCGGGGTCTCAGACATGGCAAGAAACCCAATCAAAAGCCCCACACACGCTCAAAGAAAGGGAAAGGAAGGGAACTTTTTTTTAACCGACGTGAACGCGGGGTAGGGTAGGAAAGGAAAAATAGAAAAGGTAAAGTTTGAGAGAAAATTTAGCAAAAAAGGGGAAATAAGATGAATCTTACCTAAACAGAAGCTCGGAGCGATGGATCATGATGCAACCATGAAGCACAGCAAACAAGATCTGAAAAAAGGAAGGACTCAGAGGCATTGTGTGTAGGAAGGAGCTTGGGGCTCAGATCAAGATGCTGGGCATGCAGCAGTCAGATCCGTGCCAGATCTGGAACCAGCAGGTTGAAGACCAAATGAAGACAACAACTTTGGATTAAAAAGTAAAACGAGAAGAAATGCTGGACAAAAGCAAGTTTAATGTTAATATGATGTGATATCAGGCTGCAAGGGTGAGGTTGGGAGTGGGATGTAAAATGTAAAAGTGCTCTGATTATGCTACATGTAGAATTACAATATTTTCTCTTATTTTTACAAGGGTGAATGTCCAGATTAATGCCTTTGGCTTAAGTTGTAACCACATGTTTTTTGTAAGCAAATGGGCTTTAAAATAAGACAAAATGATGTATGCCTCGAAAAATGTTTAGTTTCTCACAAATGCAACAATATTAGCCATTTTCCATTAACATGTTCAGTGGGAGTCAAGAAGTCTGCAACTGAAGGTTTCCATGAAGACTGCTGTTTGCAGGTGCAAACAATTAATCTTGAGAGTTTTGAGCATTCTTTGCTGAGGGAAATGCAAAATATAAAGGTACAAGCAGTTAGTGAAAGTTTGAAATTATGGGACATAAATAAGAGATAGCAGCCTTAACACCTCAGTGAGTTTAATAGAACATTGGCTATCCTTTAATAAAACCAAATTGTACAATGTACTTTTTCTTATGGATAAAAGTTAATGTTTTCTGAAAACATACAAGCTGTTTTTTTCATATCTGGGAGGGGAAAAGAGATCAGAAAAGAACAGACAGCAGAGTACCTTAGCATGGGTAACCTTGGTTTTAGGTTAGGTAATGCCTACTGGTGCAGCTATTGATACGAGACAGTTGTTCCTATCTGGAAGGTTAAACTTTTTTGAAGATTTACAGTTTTGTGCTTTGTCTAAATTAATAGGAACTGGGGCAATTTGAAAATGTATTTAGTTTTTTTTTTTTTTGACAGTTTTCATTAAAACATAAATGTTGAAAATGTGACATAGTGGGGATGAGAAGAAACAACTGAACAAAAGATCAGTCTGCCAAACACTAGTGCATGCATGGTACATAAAAGTTGAAAATACTCATTGGAAAAAACTATCAAGTGTAATAGGTGGCAAAATAGCTTTTTATCATAATGGCTATGCTATCCATATTATCTTGAAAAGTAAATGGCCTTACAGGTGTAGACAAAAAGGAAATGGTATTGAACTGTATTAAGAAACTCAAGAGTCCAAATAGCAATGCTGCAGTAGACACATTTGGAAATAAATGAGCATTTGTTTTTTTTTTTTTTTTTCCAAAGAAATTATTTCAGGGTAGATTTTCAGCAGAACATCCGGGACAAAGAAAAGGGGGAGTAATTATACTTATTGCTAGAGGGGCTCCAACAGTGATAGATGAGGAAACAAGACAATGGCATATTTGTGGTAGTAAGGGACTATTAGCAAAGAAGAAAGATTACACTGGCGCATATTTATATTCCACCAAAAATTGTTATTATGGAGCTTAAGAAAATCTTTAGAGAAATAATCAGCTTTCAGCAGGGGATATTACTTGCAGGTAGGGACTGGAACTTGCTTTGCAATAATGAGGATGCATCAGAGGGAGGTAGATGGTAATATGCAACACAAGGGGTAGATTTCTGAAGGAATTTGTGAAAATATTTGGTATGGAAGATGTGAACTGCAGTAGTAGGAACCCAGAATTTACATATTCCCTCAGGTACAATAACTGGACTAGACTAGATAGAAATTATATTTCACAGTAATATTTGCATTTAATTGACAGCTTCAACACACTATACTAGACAATCTATTTCAGATTATGCACCAATAAAAATTGAGATAAAAACATAGGATAATGAAGTAAAAATGAGACACTGGTGCTTCCCAATCTACTTGTTAAAAAGAAAAAATAATAATAAATGGGTAGTAGAAGTTATTTGAGAGTTATTAGGGAAAACATAAATAACTTCAGAAGCTGTAGCTAGTGAGATGGAAGAAAATAAAAATAGAGTTTAAAAAACTAGCAGAAATACAAGAGAAAGAGATATGGTTAGGTAGTAATAGGAAATACTTACAGGGATTAACAAAGAAAGTACTGAAGAATAAGGGGGAATCTCACAGCACAATAAGGTACCAATTCCAAACAAAAAAAACTGCTTTCACTGTAAATGACCACTTACACAGAGTAGGTCTTTTGAAATCTGGTCCCTGTAGTAAACCTGTTTAAAGATGGGGTGTGACGCCCCTGCACTGGCCCAGTAATCAAGGAGCCTCAATCCTCACCACTAACACCAGTGAGGGATGTGCACATTGGGAAGATGACAAGTACATACAGAGTAAAGTACAATTTCTCTTAAGAGTACACAGAGATTACAGTTAGCCTGGAGCTGGTTTCTCCCTCTCTCTCCAGATCCCCAATAAGACTCCCCACTGGCACAGCTATAGGGGTAAGATCTCAGCTGAGTGGTCAAGCCAAAACCTCCAGCACCTTCTCTGTCCAACCAGTGCTTTGTGTCCTTACCCAAGTAGCTGATACACACAGACACTCCTGGGGAAGGCTGGCACGGGTTCACTAGGTATACCCCTTCTGCCCAGACTATAAGGTAGAAATCACTGTCATCAACCACCCTTTATCAGCTACTAATAGGGCCCTTACAAACAGTGACCAATTCTACTGTGAAATGTTACTAATATACAATGGTAAGTGTGTCCAAGACTTTTAAGGCTATTTATAAGTGGCCTGTACAGTGTCACCAAATACATATGCAAGTACTCTAAGAGCTTAAATATCCCCAAACAAACCAGTCACAGTTAAAAGGTTTAAATATATTTAATAATAAAACACAAGACAATACTCAAATCAACACACAGTGACAACAGAGTTTGGAATCACAGGAAATACTTTAAAACAACATTGCAGGACAGTCTCACATAAATACAGAAAACATCCAAACTACTCTTTACTGTATTCCTATCTGTAAGAGAAATACTATACCCAAATCTTACTTACAGAGCCAGGCAAATTCAAGTGCTGAATGGATGTTTACAGGTCCAAAGACAAGATATAAAATGGCCAGACTCGCTCTCTGAGATGGTTCTTAAATTACTATCAAACATTTATGCTGGGTTATCTGAGATTACTTCATTATTTGTCACTTGCCTTCAGTTCCCAGGCTAACAGATACCAACAGAATTTAACATCTCTGTGTCAAAGATACTTTTCTCTTAAAATTTGCCTGGAACTGGAAGTCATAAAACAGTTAAACACTTTTACCTTTGAAACCTGTAATTATTTCTATTTCCAGACAATAGCAAGAACTCCTAGCTATAACTGAGAGATACCACAGCCGTAAACAATTTCAACTTATTTTGTTAGAGTTTTGCAAGTTAACTCTGTATGTTCCAGCTTCTTCCTATCAAAACATACATTTGCATAAGCATATAGTTCATATACATTTCTGTTCTTTTCCAGTAGGGTACACTGTGGTTACATTCTTGAAGGTCATTACATAACAGTTTTCTTGCATTTGAAAGACAAGCATACAAATCATGCTCCAATTCACCAATAACATAGAATTATTTACAAAATTCCAGCTAGCTGGGCTGGCAGCCTTCATACGGGGGGCTTAGAGTGAAGGAAGACACTTACACTGACAGCAAGTCTTTCCAAATCTAGGCAGATTCACAGTGAGATCAACTCTACGGAATCCGGCCGCAAGAGGTGCAACTGCATAGTGCTACAGAGAAAATAAGGAAGTATCTGGATAACATGCATGAGTTTAGAAAGACTGTTGTTAAGCAACTATTTTTTGATAATCACTCCATTTTGCAACTGGAAATTTAGCCAAACT
>NC_056728.1:1696464669-1696502169 GCF_019279795.1 Protopterus annectens
TTTGGGGAAGAAAAGATTTTAGGATTGTCAAATATGATATTTGACATACTGCACACTAAACTGGTTTGATCAACACAGCCAATTGATAACTGGGCATATTTATTTGATGTTCAGTAGCTTACCTAATCGGTGATTGAGAAGCTAAAAGTCTTCAC
Source organism: Protopterus annectens (assembly GCF_019279795.1). Lineage (NCBI taxonomy): Eukaryota > Metazoa > Chordata > Ceratodontiformes > Protopteridae > Protopterus > Protopterus annectens. Next base: position 1,696,464,825 of record NC_056728.1, read on the forward strand.
AATTACATTTTCATTGATTTGTATATACTGTTATGTTTACTCAGGAAATCATTATGTCTACAGGAGGCACAGAAGATGCATGGTACAGTCTTATAATCCTTGGTTTCTCTTTTTTAGGCATTCTTTTACAAATACGGAGACACCTATCCCATCTGATCTGCAGCAAAGAAAGAAGACACATTCCTGAATCATGTATATATTTTAAATCACATTTCAGTAATGGCGAGGGGGTTCAAAATCCTTCAGCATCTTTTGGGCAGATGACAGCTTTTTGATCAACCACTTTGCTGCTGGGACTACTGGCTTTTCACAATGCTACCTTCAACTCTGATTTCATACATAATAAATACAAAGATAAAAATGTTTTCATGGCAAAAATTAATTCACAAAAAAGGTACAGTTCCAACCCCCTCAAATAGTAATCTAAAAATCATAAATGCAAGGTTAGAGAAGTGTTCACAAAGACTTCAAATATTATGGATGTACTGAGTTCATATTGACAATGACTAAGTCCATAAAAAATAGCTAAAATACTGGTAATATTGTGTTGGTCTACATTTCCACACAAAAAGAGGCAACTATGTACAAACAGGGCAGTTACTATGAGAAGAGAAAATTAAAACAATGACAGTCTCCATCTGACTCCTAAAATACGGGAAGGATGAAGCTTGATGACAACCTGAAACATTCAAAGCAGGCATATAACACTACTCAAATTCCATGGGCTGGCTGGTCCAGCAGCTCCCTCAGTGAAAAATATATACACAAGACTACCCCCCCCCCCCGAAAAAGGGGTACCTGTTGCAAAACTACCAAGCTGTTTGCAATACTTTGGAATCAAAGCCATCTCAGCAGATCTGCAAGTTTAAAAACTGCAGTCAAACAGCTATTTGCTTATGCAGGAAGGCCTACTTTTGACTGTATACCTCATAGAAAGGCTCTGCACTTTAGGAATCTGAAATCTTCCTGGGTTGGAGAAGTCATACATTCCATCTTTTTCTTGAGTAAAAGTAAGGATCAGTTTACGGTTAAGCTTCTATAGAAGCTATCCCAGCAATAACCCTGCTGGAGTCAAGTAACCTGACTAGTCCATCCAGATCCATGAAAGCTCCTTCTTAAACGCATTTAAATTTTGACAATCCCAAACTACATGAAACCACAATCCTCCCAAGCCCATGCTCCAACAGCAACTACTTGCTCTAGGAAAGACTGCCTTTAACCTGCTTGTGTAAAAGTACTTATGCATTTACTTGCATCCAAAAATATTTAAATTCATACTCTCATCTTGGCATAACCAGATTTACATCTCCAGTCTTCTGGAAATATAGGAGTTCCCCATATTCTCCCATTTTCTTGCCTCTCCTGTATTAATCAATTTCTTTATTACAATCACTGCCCTGCAAATGTTGATAAACAAAATGTATGTACTTACCATAATGATAGATCCATGTTTTTTAATTTTCATCCAATTCAACACATGGGTTGTCTGATCTGATCTCAGCATCTTTTCTGAAGCTTCAAGGATCCAGTGCTCTGACCCCTCCCCCCAACCCATAACTTCCACCATTTCACCTTAGTACCTCAAATTTCAATTTGGTAGGGCTAAGCTGATCTATAGGAATAGCTCAATAAAAACTAAGTACCACTTTGACAAAACATAAGAAAGGGTTCACAGTCTGCTAGGACTACTCACAGACCACTTGCAAGTGAGCTCGATTCAGGTCACCAGAAACTGATAGGTGATAATTTTGAAAGAGACGGGAGGGAGATTGAACTGGACAAAAATGAAACATTGATCTATCGTTATGGTAAGTACATAACTTTTGTAGACAGAATTGCAGCCATTTCCACCTTAATAGTGGAGAAACTAGAACCTATGTGGAAAAGTTTAGACAGAAACTCCAATGTAGAATAAATTAGGGCTGTAAAATAGCCAATACCTTTCGACATAGTCCAGATTGAAAATCTTTTCACTTGCCATGGTAAACTTTTGTTTCTAGACCGCTTCAAAAAACTCAGATAATTTTAATAACCGATGCTGAAAGCCTGACATCTCTGGCTACAGTCAGAACTGGAGAAACCAAGTTTAGTTTCATGGAATCTTGGTGCAGAGGAGACAATCTTGCCAGGCAAGTCAGAAGATTTGGATACTGATTCAACATTCATTGGGGATGTACTAGTATTGGCAACAGGAAAGGGAACCAAGAAGGTCAGGGCCAAAAAGGAGCAATAAGGACCATTCTGGTCTTGAACAATTTTGCTTTCTGGATAAATCTATTAATTACAGGCAACTGGGAAATGCATAAAGGAGACCCAGGGGCCAACTATGGACCACAGCATCCCTCAGTGACTGCCCCTGTGAAGGAATCCGTGCTACACTTGTTCTTCAGGAAAGATGCAAAGAAGTCACAGCAAGGTTGGCCCAAGTGGCTGAAAATTAAAGCTGCCACAGTTGGATTGAGGGGCTACTTTGTGAGGCATTAAAAATGGTGCTGCTCAACTTGTCCACCAATATAGTGGATATTCTCAGGATGTGCATTGCTATCAAATATCAGTCTGAAAAAATAAAAATCGCCCACTGTTAAACTCTCATGGCTTCCCGACAAAGAAGGCATGAGTAGGTGCCTACCGATTTGATGTACCAGACTACTGCTGTGTAATCTGTCTGGATGGAAATCGCACTCTTGGAGAGGACATCCTGAAAGGCCTGCAATGCTAGGAGAACTGCTCTCATCTCCAAGACACTGATGTGAAGATTGGCTTCTAGATGTCACAAAGAACCTTGGACAAGTATCCCCTCCCCCCACCAGACAAGGAAGACATCTGTGGTTGCAACAGCCAGAGGTTGGTCCATGTAAAAGGTGCAGCCTTCCATCACTGACAAAAACCTTATCCATTAAACATGATACTTACATATTTAAGTAATGTGAATCTTGATATGTAATGGATGAATGTTTTGAGACCACCAACCAAAGAGAGTCCAATGGAGTACTCGTGGAATCTGGATAGTGGAACCAGCATGATTGTGGAGGCCATCAGATCCAACAGTTGGTGACTTAGTCTTGCAGGAGGTGAAGGGTGCTGATGTACTTGTGTAGCTGTCACACTAAATAGAGCACTCTGGTGCTCAGTAATTTGGCAAGCTGTAACACTGTGTCCAGGTGACATCCAATAAATTATATTTGTGCTGGAACTAGGTGACTCTTGGGTAGATTTCCTGTAATTCCCAGATTTTGCATTAAGTGGAGCAGAGGGTCCATGTGATGTAACAGTAAATCCTTGGAGGTAGCAGTAAGGAGCCAATTATTGAGGTATGGGAAAATGTGGATCCCTAGCAGGGGTACTCACTGCCATTACATTGGTAAACACCCTGGGGGCTGTAGGGAGACTGAAAGGCAATGCTGTAAATTGGTAATGACTGGCTTTGAGCTAGAAACAGGAAAATCTCCCAGAATGTTACTCTATCTTTATATGACCGTATGTATCCTGGAGATCTATTTAGCACATCCAGTCATCCTTCCTCAGAAGAGGTAATGTGGACCGAAATCGTGACCATCCAGAATTTTGCCTGTCTTACAAACTGATTTATTTAAATAACTCAGGGTCTTAGGTTCCTCTCTTCCTGGGTTCTAAAAAGTACCTGGAATAGACTCTGGATTCTAAACAGTCTTTGGAGACTAGCTGGATGATTTTTTTTTTCAGGTCAAATATTTCTGCTGCTGTAGGTTCTCTCTGACTGGGTAGAACATCAGGAACTTTCCTCTTTTGTTGGGGGACAGGAAAAGGGAATTGAATAGCCTCTGGATATTATTTTGACCGCCCAAGAATCGGAGGTGATGTTTTGCCAGGCTTGTGGATGCATGGAGAAGCACTCCTGATTACTTCCAGAGTGCATCAGTCATGTAACATTTCAGGAGTGCTGGTAAAGCTTTTTGGTGAAGGAAGCATGAAAGCCCAAATTGTAAGCCCGCCTCTGCATCTTTGACAACATCCATCAGAGGTACCTCCTCCTCTGCCCGAAGACAGTCGGTCCCTAGGAGTATCCTAATAACCCTGTGATTTCTGGAACCAGATCTTCTTGCCACCCCTCTGACTTCTAGAGAAGATCCTTTGTGAGATGAAAAATTTGATTCCCACAGCAGAGAGAGAGTTTTACCATCTTGCTGACTTTAACGTGTCCTTTACTTTTGGCCCAAAAAGTGTGGAACCATCAAATGAAGCACTAACGAAGGATGTCTTGATGTCTTCTGCGAAATAGCAAAGGCATATCCAGGTATGCCAGCACATAGTAATGCTGGTGCCCACTGTCCTACCTGTGCCATCAGCTGTGGTCAAAAGCAGTTGCATGGTCACATTTTATGTAGACTGATGGGCAGAGAGCTGGGAGTCCACAGTCTTCTAAACATCCACAGGCAAATTAGCTGAAACAGACTTGGTGAACTCTCTGGTCAAGTTGCTCTGTAAGCGTATGATGAGCCAAAATAGTTCAGCACTCTGAAGGCAAAAATCACTGAACTACATGCCCTTTCCCCCAAATCTGTCCAATGCCCTTCACTCCCTGTTACACGGGTTGGACAAAGGAATTTTCTTCTAATAATTCTTTCCTGATGGCCACCACTACCACCATGGTATCTACTGGTGGAACTCTGCTCCAATGCCCTCTGTCCATAGGTGCTAACAAGACTATCTGCTTTCTTTGGTACTGGTTCCACCACATCTGGGTCTATCCATGCCTGCTGAGCCACTAGGTCAATAAGGGGATTGACAAGTGGTACTATCCAGGATGAAGCTAAGCAGGAAGCAAAAGCTTCCAAGAACACAGTCTTACTTGGCAAAGGGTTATCTGTGGACCATCCCCTTATTTCATCAACTCGAGGATCTCACCGAATGCAACATCTTCTGAGGGGGATAGAGGGGAACCATTACCTTCATCCAAATCCACTTCTTCAGTGACAAATTCTGGAGACGAGTCTATGTGCTGTACCGGTGAATGATCAGGTTTGAAATCAGACAGAGTTCATGAAGTAAGTAGTCTTGAATGCCTGTGGTACAGTCTGTCCCTGTTTGAAAGAATGAAGGCAAGAAGAAGAATCCCTTTCAGGTTTTTTATGGAACCAGACTGAAGGATAACACCTTTTCTTTTTACACAGCCGAAACAGGCCAAAGCTGCAATTGTACCAAATGGGGTTTTCTCCTGGTCCTGATGGGTTTTGGCCCAGAGGCCGATCTCAGATCAGAGCTGTCGAGAGCACAGGCTGTCCCAACAGGGAGAGATGGCTCCAATAATTTTGGAACTGACCCATCCTCTTGAGTCTCAGCATATTTTCTTCATCTCTTAGAATCCTCCTGATCTGAATGTATCACGAGTCGAAAGAGATTGGGCTACAGTAGCCCAAACTGTCAGCTCTGACAAAGGTACACCAAGGTAGGTTGGATCCAGGATAGCCAGATCTGAGGTATGGTCCAGTACTGGAAAAAGAGGCAGGGTTGTTGGACCAGTACCTGGTGCACTCAGGGATGGCAACGCCAAAAGAAATCCAAGCTGGATTTATGTTCTCAGAAATTTCATCATTCTACTGCACAATTCAGTAAGACTTCTGAATGACCAAGCAGAAGAAGCCACTGAAGGTGGTCACAAATATCTTTTCTCTTGTAGGATAGGCGTGCGTTGCCTCAGACTCATCAGTCCCAGGAAGAATCAGAAAAGAGGTAAGGAAGGCCAGATCTCAGGAACTGACTGCTTTGACTTCCTAGGACTTTTAGGATCCAGACCGACTGACAGTGGAATCTGGAGACCTTTTTGTGGTCTTTTATTTTTTCCTTTTCCACTTTTCTCCTTTTCTCGTCTTTTTTTCACTTTTTTCTTTATCTTTAGTCTTGCCTTCATCCTGTTTCTTAGCTGGGGACACAATAGTAGCAGATGAAGAGGAGGCAGCCAAGTGAGAAGACCCTGTATGTGGAGGAAGAACGTCTTTAACAATTAACTTTCCTCAGCATATTTGAATAGCTCTGATGCCAAAGGGGGAGCAGGCTTCACATTCTGTTTCAAGATGGGCAGCACACAAGAGGAAGGATTTAGTGCCTGCATTCCACATTTTTTTAAACCTGGCTGTCTGACATCCTGAAAAACTGAAAATCTACACCAAAGAAACTACAACAAGAATCTACAACAAGAGAAAAAACTATCACTACTATAAAAGTAATGCACACAAAGAAAGTACAGTTGTGTACACTTACCATAAATGTGGATGTTAGAGTGTATTCACTGTTGCAGTCATTACACTTGGGTTATCCTGCTGGCAGGCTACCCTCAGTCGGCCTGAATTCCAAAGTCTAGGTTCTATTGGCATATTTTTAGCCTACCCTTTTGGGGGCACCTGACGTCCGAGGCAAGAAAAACGGCGTTGGTTGCATATTTTATACCCCTGGCGCACTGACGTCAGGGAAGAGGTGACAGCAACAGACGCCGTTTTTCTTGCCCCAGATGTCAGGTGCCCCCAAAAGGGTAGGCTAAAAATATGCCAATAGAACATGCATGCACCAAAACATATAATACCTTCATCTACAAGCAAATACATTACATAGGTTGTATAGATTAGAAAAGTGCAGATAAGTTGCAGCAAAGATATGGGGATGGTGGGTGGGTAACCTGGATTGCAACAGAGAATACACTCTAACATCTACATTTATGGTAAGTGTACACAACTGTACTATGTTCTTCGTGTTTCACTGTTGCAGTCATTACACTTGGGTTGAATCCCAAAGCTATGGTTGGGAGGCTGGAGCTAAATAGCATTTGGAGTGGCTATGAGGCCCTGAAGAACTGCAGTGGCAAAGCCTGCCCAGGATTTAGCATAGAGTGGTAAATGATGGTGCTTTGTAAAGGTGTGCACTGAACTCCAGGTAGCAGCCTCTAAAATGTCTTTGGTTGGTACTCCCCTAAGAAGGCTGCTAAAGTGGCTGCTGCTCTGGTAGAATGTGGCCTAATGCCCTTAGGCACTGGCTTGTGAATAGCAGAAACGAATGCAGTGGCCTATCCACTTTGAAATAGTCTGCTTTGAGATAGCCTCTCCTTGTATTCCTGCAGCATATGCCACTAGTAGTTGCTCTGTCTTTCTGAAAGCTTTGGTTCTGTCCAAGTAGAAACGTAGCTGTCTGTGTATGCCCAAAGAATGCAGAATTCTATCCCCCTTATTCTGTGGGTTTGGATAAAAAGTAGCCAGATGAATAGTTTGGCTAAGGGCCACACTGGACACTACCTTAGGCATAAATGTCAGGTCTGTCCTCAGAGAAACCCTGTCTGGATAAAAAATGATAAAAGGTTCCAACAGCCATGAGTGCCTGTAGCTCCAAGACTCATCTTGCAGAGGTTATTGCTAGGAGCAGAGCTGTTTTCCAAAATAAAAACGTTATATCAGCTGTAGCGGCTGGCTCAAAAGGAGGCAGGATGAGGTTTTCCAAAACATAATTGAGGTCCCATGCTGGTAATGGTGATCTCCTTGGAGGCCTTAAGTTTTTGGCTCCTCTGAGGTACTGCCTTAACAAGGCATGAGAAAAGACTGGTGGCTCTGTATTGTAATGAGCCGAAATGGCAGAGGCATGAATTTTAATTGATGAAAAGGATAGGCCTTTGTCCAGCATCTCAGTTAAGTGTTGCAAAATCTGAGGAATATTTGGTACAACTGTGTCAATTCCTTGTGCCTGGTTCCAAGCACAGAATCTCTTCCGTTTTCCAGCGTATGATTTTCTGGTACTAGGCCTTTTGGCCTCCAAAATGACATCCATTACAGCTTTAGTGAGAGGTGCGTTTTGTATCACTACATTATCCGCCATGCTGCCAGATTTAAGGTCTTTAGTTGGCTGTGCAGGATCTGATTGTTTTGTTGGGATAGTAGATGAGGTATATGAGGCAAGGTCCAAGCCGGGCATTGAGGCAAGTTCCTTGGGACTGGATACCAGTGCTGGCGGGGCCAGTCTGGGGCAATCAGTATCATCTTTGGCTTCTCTTGTCTGACCTTTAGGAGTACCTTGAGGAGGAGAGGCAGTGGAGGAAACGCATACACTGCTAAGCTTTTCCAGCTGAAAGATAGGGCGTCCACTTTCCATGCTTGTCTGTGATAAGTCCTTTTGCAGAATCTTTTTAGTTGGTAGTTGTGAGGAGAGGCAAATAGATCTATATATGGGCATCCCCATTTCCTTGTTATCATGCTGAAGACTTGTGGATCCAATTTCCATTCGTGGGGATCCATGAGGTTTCTGCTTAGTTCGTTTGCCAGAGTATTTATCTTTCCTGGCAGGAATTGTGCCTGCAGATGTACTTGATAAGTCAATGCTGTGTCCCACAAAGTCATGGCTAGTCTGCAAAGGGGGTAAGAATGAGTGCCTCCCTGCTTGTTTATATACCACATGACAGTGGTGTTGTCAGTCTATCAGTAGTTGTCCCGGATGAAGTAGGTCCTTGAAGGCTGTCAGGGCATTCTGAACAGCTAGCATCTCTTTTTGGTTGATATGTAGATGCATTTGGTTTGCGGACCATGTGCCTTGAAGACATCTTCCTGCCACGTGGGCCCCCCCCCCCCAGGCATAATCTGATGCATCCATTGTTAATGTCTGCCTGGCTGGGCGTAAAGTGAATGGCTGTCCCTTGTTCTGGTGACAAGCCTTCGCCCACCAACAAAACTCCTGTTGCAGGCAGGGAATGAGGGTAATTATTGTTTCCAGGCTGTGGCAATGTTGAGTCCAAACACTTTTTAGGTACCATTGAAGTTTCCTCATATGCAGTCGCGCATATGGAATTAGTAGAATGCAGGATGCCATGAAGCCCAAAGCCTGCAGAAATTTTCTTGCAGATAACTGGGCCTTTGTTGCCAACAGGTTGAAATAGGTAGTCAGTTGTCTTTGTTTGTCTGGTTTGAGATAAGCCATCTGGGCAGTTGTATTTACACTTGCACCCAGGAATATTATCTCTTGAGAGGGTACTAGTTTTGATTTATCTTCGTTGACTGTGTACCCTAGGCCCGTCAGAAATCTCTTTACAAATGCCAGATGATGTAGTAGAATGTCCTTGTTCTCTGCTTGAATGAGGCAGTCGTCCAAGTAAGGATATATTTGTATTCCTCTTTGCCTGCAGAATGCAATTACTGGTGCCAGGCACTTTGTGAAAACCCTAGGCGCAGTAGATAAGCCAAAGGGCAGTGCAGAGAATTGGTAATGCATTGAGACAGCTTTGAATCTGAGGTATCTTCTGCACGTTTGTCTGATTGGGACATGCAGGTATGCCTCTTAGGGCTAAAGTCACAAGCCAAGCCTTCTTGCCCAGCATGGGCAGAAATTGCTGTAGTCAACATTTTGAATTTTGGTATATCCAGAAATGTCTTTAGAATAGATAGGTCCAGTATTGGTCTCCAGGTCTTGTCCTTTCTTGGCACCAAGAACAGTCTTTAATAAAATCCTTGTCCCTGCTCTTGCTCTGGTACTTGAATGGCCCTCATGTCCATGAGAGATAAGACTTGCTTTTGTGCCTCTGCCCATTGATGTTTTGGCAGGTCTGGCCAACCATTTGTCCTTGGCCGGGTATGGAAGTGGAAACTTTTAGCCCTGTGACACTATGTCTAGGACCCATTTATCCTGGGTTATTATGTGCCAGTTTTGAGAAAAAAGAAGTGCTAGTTTTCTCCCTAAAGGTGCTACCAGAAGATAAATGCTTGGTGCAGGCAGGGGGAAGTCATTGGGACTGTTTCCTGTATGGCTGTGATTTGTCCTCTCCACTTTTGGAGGTAGAAGCAACCCATTGTTTAGACCTGTATGAGCCTTGGGACTGGGATCTGCCTCTTGGGCGTCTATATCTGCCCCTTTGTGGTCTGTCTGACACTGGAAAGGACCAATGCTTTGTAGGCCAGTGCCTGCTAAACCTTGGAGGCTGAACCTGTAAGAAATCCTTAACCGTTTGCATAGATTTAGCTTTGTCCTCCATTTTCATTAACACCTCTTCTGCTTTAACACCAAACAAAGTATCATGCTGTAACGGAGCATCTAATAATTTTGCTTTGACATGATCAGGCAGGCTTTGTTCCTTTAACCAAGCATGCCTCCTGATGACAGAACCCGTAACAGCGGCTCTGCAGGAGGCCTCCAAAGAATCAAAACCACATTGCAAAGTACGCTTTTCAACTTGTTCAGCTGCATGCAATAAATCCTGCATTTTTTTGTTTTCTGCACATTCAGAATTTGTCAACATTTTCTATTTAAGCAGTGACATAATATATTGCTGATATTTGAGCATATGAAGCTGACAATTTAAAGCCCTTATAGCCAAGGTAGCGGAAGTGTAAATCTTTTTTCCCCATCTGTCCAACCCCTAAAATCCCTGTCAGAGGGGGTAGGGTTTTTTGCAGCAGAAGCCTTGACCCCTTTGGGACCCTGAGAAATAGTTTCTGGGTCAGCAGCAGGGTCTTTGAAAAGGAATTTATGAGATTCAGGAACCCTGTAGTACCTGCCCGGCTTAACAGGAGCTGGAGGTAAGGAGTCAGGGGTCAGACTGGACTCTGAAAATACATCATCAACAATGTCTAACACATGTGGAATAGCTAGGGGCCTGTGTTATGGTAGTAAAAGGAAGTCTCTGAGCCTTTTCTTAGATTCTGAAAAATCTTGGCTCTCCCAGTGGAAATGCTCCCTCATGGTATGCAAGGTTTCCCCAAAAGAGTAATCCTCAGGAGGAAAGGCTGAAGGAATAGATTCTTCAGCATCAGAATCCTCATAGGGAGGAAGAGAGTATTCCTGATCAGAAGAGGAATCAGATGAAATGGAAACCTGATCAGAAGATTCATATTCTGTCTCTTGCCTAGGCCTTTTATCAGGTGGGGGATGGGAACCCCTGATCAAAGTAATCAAGTCTTCGGACATTTTGAGCATCTGTTTTTGGGCATGGAGGCCTGTCCATGAGGCTGTTGTACTCGTTTCTTTGTCTTTAAGGGTGCTTTAGTCTTTGCCTTTGAAGCTGAAGTCATTTTAATGTATAATTGAGTTGGTCTGAAAACACCCTCAGAAGCAGATGCCTGCTCAGCAGCTCCGGACCCATCTGAGAGAATAGTTTCCGAAGGTCCAATACCTTGAGCCTCCAGTGGCCTAGGTGACTCCACGTGGGAGTCGGTAGCGGCCTGCGGGTCTAAAGTAGCGGGCGTCAGGGGCTGCGAAGGCACCTCACTGAGAACCAGCGAACCGGCGACTGCCTTAGAAGAAGCCTCGACGTCGGTTTTGGACCTCGGATGCCTGTCCTTTTCTTTTTCTTTGCATTTCTTGTGAATTCCAATAGTCTGATGGCTATCCGATGACATTGTATAATTAAATCTTCTGCCAAAATAGTGTAATGCAAAATCGTACAGATGCTTAATAGTGCGTTGGTTAAATCTAGCACAAAACCGACAACTAGCAACATTGTGGTCAGGGCCTAGGCAAGGAATACAGTAAGAATGAAAGTCCTTATGAGGTATTTGCTTCCCACAGGAAATACAATTATTAACTTTTTCTGACATCGGTCTGGAGCAAGAAAAAAAAAAAAAAAGTTTCCCCAACGGTGTACTTAGCTTTTAATGAAGACTTCGGATCTGAAATTCAAACACGAAAATCTCAGGAGTCGGCCGACCGGCACTTGCAAACTGCTTATGCTTCGGGCACCGCGCGGCAAGAAAGACTGAGGAAAATGGCATCGGCTGCATCTTTTATACCCCTGGTGCACTGACGTCAGGGAAGACGCGACAGCAACTGACGCCGGACCTAGACTTTGGAATTCAGGCCAACTGAGCGTAGCCTGCCAGCAGGATAACCCAAGTGTAATGACTGCAACAGTGAAACACGAAGAACATCTTCAAAAAGCTATCTATATAGAAGTATATCAAAAAACTAACTGCTTACCAGAAGAGAAAAAAAACTATGTACCAAAATCATGACAAAAAAAAAAAAAAAAAAAAAAAACACTAACACTGCACACAAAAAGGGTAATAGAACAACTATTCCTTACTATTGCTCAAAAAACTAGTTTTCTAAATAAATAAATAACTACTGCAAAAGGAAATCTATGTATACACAAAAAGCTCTCGATAGGAGAAAAGGAGAGATTTAAAGGAAAGCCAAATTTGATTTTTGAATCGGAAAGGATAGGATTATCTTAATAGCACAGCCCTTGTGGAACATGCCCGCTACGTCAGGCGACAAATGAGATCCAAGGTACTAATGTGTAGTGGAGGGAATTAAGGGTAGGGGAGGAGTCAAAGCCCTGAATTCATGAAGCTTCAGAAATGGTGCCGAGGTCAGATCCGATTGGATCTGACAACCAATGTGTTGAATCTGATTGAAACAGACAACACTGGATTTACATTTTTGATGTCATACCCTGCCAACTCATCTCAAAAAAATAAATCCACTGGTTTTGCATCTTAAGTAGTTCAAGTGTTTCTGCCTCACCTATCAAAATTTGCCAACATCAAAAATATATTCTTGAACTGGTGCCATGGTATTGTATTAGCAGTAGAAACCAGCTGATCTTAACTATACCCAGATGCCTACCTAACCACTGAATTCATGAACCCCTAACCCCTCTCCCTAGCTAGACAATAATTGAGGCAATTTCTTCTGCCATTTCAGAACCTGCAAAAGCATCATCTGCCCTCTTAAGTGCCATCAAATATTAGCAAAAACTGAGATGAGATACAGTTTCTCCTCCTTAAGCCCAAAGACATACCCTGGTCTGTCATCTAATACGGCCAAGCCAATTTTAGCAAATAGTTTTTCACCAAGCTTAGTTGTGTTACCCACTTATATGAAGGGATTTTAGGGTGCCTAGAGCTCCTTAGATTCACAGGAAATAATGAAATCATCTACGGCAATTCCTGCTCGTTTATCTTTCTACAAAACTTTCAACAATAAAATGGAGAGGCAAAACAATGGCTTTGAAACTATAGAAAGTTAATGTTAGTATAAATACCAATATACAATGGACCCTTTGATCCAGCTCCAAAATAAGTTTGTTTTCCAGAAAGACATTTTCATTTTAGTGGACTCTGATATGCAATACATTTACAGATTTTTCTAACTTAGGCACTACCCAAAGCTCTTGATTTATTTTCTAACCCAAAAGGTCAATGAAGCACAGTAAGATGCAGTGTACCCAAACCCAATAATCTGCAAACAAAAGTACAATCCCCAGCCCAGCCTTACTAAGTTAGCTTTCATAGCCATATGGCTAACCATTCAAGATACAATGCAAAGAATAAAAGGAAAGTGTACATCCTTGTCTTGTACACCTTGTAAATTTAAATGGTGATGAGACGCCACCACTAACCTCAAATGTAGCTACTACATCACTAAATATATGGTTTGCAAAATCTACAGCATCTAGACTGGTTAAAAATCTTTAACTGTTGATCTAGCATCCTTAATCAACACTAGGGTTTAAATAGCATTGTCAGATGTCTACCAAGTGAAGCAAACTCCAGTGGTGCAGCAGGACAAGGCCCTGATTATAGCCAAGGGGACCAGGGACTGATTAGAAGTTTGAGTAGTTAATGAAACTAGCAACAGAGGATGGGAGTGCCTATCCTGGGGAGGAGGACAGGGCAGAGCACAGCACACACTGCCACAACCCTTCCCTCAAAAGGAAGAAACAGCTGACCTGATTTTCTAAATGACCTTAGCTCTGTGTAAATAAAATCTGAGTAAAATATGAACATCTAATAAAGTACGCTCTCCTTTATTCAAAAATTTTGCAAAGAACACTGGAAGAATGATAGTCTCGTTAAGGTTTATTTTAGATGCCATCTTTAGGAGAAAATTGGAATCCATTCTGAAGGACACCCTAGCCTTATGGATACAAAATGTATGGAGGTTTACAGGACAGTGCTTGCAATTCTGAAATTGTCCTTGCATAAGTAATGGCCACCAAAAAGAGTTTTCCAAGAAAGATATTTTAACTCCACTGTGACTGCAGGCTCAAAAAGAGCCCAAGCCGAGACCTGCAGCATGGCAGAAATGTTTCATAGAGAAGCTGAATCCTTTATGGGTGGCCTCAAAAGTAAGGTTCCCATTAAAAGGCTTTGAAATCTTGAGGGAAGTAACAGGAGTTTGACTGTGTCCAATATGGAAACTGGAAATGGCTGCTAATTGAATTTTTATTGTTGAAAAACAGGAGACTTATTGGAAAAGATCTGACAAGAAGTTTGAGATAGATGGAAGAGGTGCTGCAAAAAGATCTATTCCCTTAGAGGACGCCCAAATAGTAATCTCTTCCACTTACCAAGGTAAACTTGGCTAGCATTTGTTTTTTGTGACAATGATAAGATGCAAACCACTTAAGTGGACAGTCCGGCATATCTGGCCCAATGTCAGAATTGTAGGAACTGTGTGGTTAGCTTTAAGGTCTTCAGATCCAGGTAAGTTTGCTCGGGTGGCTGATTAAGACCTAGATGACAATCCAGCATTCAGGATGGATGTACTACAGAAGGCCAAAGGAAGGGAAACCAAACTTGCCGGGGGCAAGGAGGATTACTCTGGCCTTGCACCTTCTGCCTTTTGGAATAAATTTCCTTATCAAGGATATGTGGGGAAAGGCATACCAAAAACCTGGGGGCCAGTTTGTGAACTACAGCATCCCTCAGTGATTGACCGTTTGGAGGGATAAGGGCAAAGTAACTATTGTAATTATTTAGGTAGGAAGTGAAATGGTTAAAGCAAGGTTGGCCCCACAGACTGAAGTTGTGCATCACCACCGTCTGAGGGACCACTTGTGAGGTAAAAGAATGGACCTGCTTCAGCTTGTACAGTAGAATACTGAAGTCTCCTGAATGTGCATTGCTATGAGAAAGAGATGGAAAGCCATCACCCACTGTCATGACTTCCAAGCTAAGTAGATAAGAGTGGGCTCCCCCTTGTTTGTTGATGTACCAGAATACTGCCATGTTCTCTGTCTATACATAAATCACACTCTTCGGGAGGGAGTCCTGAAAAGCTTGCAAAGCAATGAGGACTGCACTCATTTCCAAAATACCGATGCAAAGATTGGCCTTCATGTGACACCAAGAACCTTGGACCATCTTCCCTTCAAAATACCCCCTTCACCTCAGGGGGAAAGAGTCTGTGGTTACTGTAGCCATTGAAGGAGGTGAGAGATGGCCATCTAATACCGTTTGAGAGGTCATAGGTTCATAGGTTATTACTAAACTAACTGCCCTTGCGAGTCATTGTAAGCCTAGCCAATTATCCCTTGTGAGACTCAAACCCTGCACCTTGTGTTTGTAAAGCAAACACCTTAGCCATTAGACCACCCTCCCATCCCAACTACCAGCTGATAGGATTCCTGAAAACTGATGTTAGATGAAACCTGGACGTGTAGTGGGTGTGATATCAGGGACCACTGAAGAATTTTCATGTAATATTTTGCTAGTTAAGCTAGCATGACCACTGAGGCTATCAATCCTAGCAACCAAATGAGTCTTGGAGGAGAAGAGGGGTGATGAAGGACTTTAAAAGCTACCCGACACAGGGATGATTTCCTGGGTTCTGGGAGTTTAGCTATTTGATTGAATGCATCTGTTGTGTAGGTGTCAACTGACCTTTTGCGTGGCTGACTGTAATTTCCAATTGCGAGGGAAGCTGGAACAAGTAGCCCCTTTGCTGGCCCAGAATATCCCGGGTTGGAGGGGCGAGGAGACAACTGTCTAAATATGGAAACACCCAGAACCCTCATGGTCAGATATGCTGATACCACTGTTATGCATGTAGTGATCACCCAGAGGGAGCTGCAATGAGGCCAAAGGGCAGTGCCCTGACCTGAAAGCGATTGTTCTCTCAACTAGAAACAGGGAAATCTCCTGGACTGCCTTGCTAGTTTGATATGGTAGTAGGCATCCTGGAGATCTATGCAGCACATCCAGTCATACTTTCTCAAAAGAGGTAGGATGGCCTGAACCATGAACATCCGGAATTTCATCTGTTTCACAAACAGACTTAGGAGATTTAGGTCCATTTGTTTGAAGTCCCCCTGCCTTTGAGGAAGAACAGATAATAGATTCCAGATCCTAACTGGTCTGGGAGAACCTGCTGGAGGACTCTTTTCTAGCAGCTTTTTTATTTCTGCTGCAGTGGATTCCAACTGGGTGCTACATCATGAATCCTTCTTTTTCAGAGGAGGGATAACAAAGGGAATAGCATAGCCTCCGGTGATTGTCCTCAGCACCAATATAACTGACTGATATCCTTGAACCCTCAAGTGTGTCAGGTTCGGTGCACCAGACTGCCTCGAGAGCATGGCAGTCAGACAGTTCTTCAGGAGCATTAATACAGGATTGCTCAGGAAAAGGACTGCAAAATCCCGTACTGCCCTAGGAGGTGGAGGCAGATCGCACAATGTCAATTAAAACTGCCCCACTACCACCACCTTGCTTTGGGAGGGTCTGTCTGTAGGAGCGTCCTTGGTAAAACCCTGACATTTTCTGAACCATGACTTCTGGTTCCTATAACATGTCCTTTGAGCAGTGGAGAAGTAGATTCAAATGGCAGACGGGGGGTTTACAGTCTTGCTCGCGCCTGGTGAGAGTGTCTTTAACCTTCTGTCTAAAAAGAGTGTGGAGTCATTAAAAGTGGCTTAATAAAAAACATTTGAAGCCTTCCACAAAGTCACACAACCAAACAGAGGCATGCCGGTGGATGGTTATGCTGGTGCCTGTTGCTCTTGCTGTATCAAATGCATTAGACAGAAGATGTATGGATATGTTGGACACCAGTCAATTGGACCACCACTGACTTCTGGATGCCTGCTGATAAGTTACTCGAGAGACTTTGTCAGCTCCTTGGTCAGGTCCTTCTAAAAATCAGGTTATATGGGCAAGGTAGTTCAGCACTCGAGTGCAAAAGTCACAGAAACGTCCGTCCATTTCCCAAACCAGTCCAAAGTCCCCGACTCCCTACTAGGGGATAGACACATGTATCTATTAAGAGATCCTTTTCAGGGCTGCCACCACAACTGTGGCATCCAATGGGGGGGGGGGGCATTGCTCTAGTGGACTTTTTTAGGACAACCAAGATCTTGTCCCATTTCTTTGGAATAGGCTCTGCCACATCAGGATCCTTCCATGCCCACTGTGCAAAGATCAGCAGGCAGCACCACTCAAAAGGTCGAAGAGGCAGCCCCAAAAGCTATGAGAAACAGACTTCTCAGAAGAGGGTGCATCGGTGGACAAATCTCCTCTCTGTTTCAACAATTCCACTATATCACCAAAAGTGAAGACTTTCAGGAGAGCATGAGGAACCTTCACTGTCAACCAAATCTGTCTCTTCTGTGAATGACTCTGGGAAAGAGTACAAATATCTCCTTTTACACATCTGCTTTGTGAGACCTTGCCATGTTCGGGCTTCTGGGAAGGGTCAGAATCACACCAGGAACTAGTGTGATGAGTATCCCAAAGGCTAAACGAGACTGACTAACAGTTATTCAGGATGGAGGAGCGAAGAAACTGTATCCAGTGGGGGTTGGGATGGAGCAGAGCATGGCAGAGAGACTTCTCCTTTCGGTCTGAAAAGAACCCTTTCAAAAGCCTTAAAAGCAGAACTTAAGAAGCACTCCTCCAATCCAAAAGAGGGATAGGCGTAGCAATCTCCATTTTAACCCACCCCAGCTCGAGGCCAACAATGTAGCTGAGCTACTGAGTGCTGAGGCTCCAAGAGGGAGAGACTACTCAAACTCGAGCCTCAGCTCCATGTGTTCAGCTCAGAGAATCATCCTACTTACAAAATCAGAGTACAGTGAGCAATGGATAAAGTCAGAGTTGAAGTCACAAGGACTCTGGGCTAAGATTAAGTGTTCTGTTGAAGCTCAGATCTGTGAGCTTTGGATCGGAACTTCAGGACGGAACTGGACACACTAACAGATGGGTGGACTAGGCTAGGAGGACCCCAGTTGAATCTGCACCCAAAGGGATCCCCGCATCATCCTGTCGACATCTACTTCGTTAATTCTTCTTCTGGAATGGTAGATGATGATGCCTCTCCTGCAGGATGAATGGAGCAGTGAACATACCGGTACTGATGAGAAGTGTGGAAGAGGCATTGGAGAACAGATCCGAAAAGTTTCTGGATCCAAATGGTTAGGAGTCATCAGAACTAGACTCAAAGCTTTAGCCTGATCTATGGAGTGTTTTATGGGTCTCTCTTCAGAATCATTCTCTATCCTCTTGCTTAATCTTTTCCACATCTTTCTCCTTAGATGACTTTGGTTTCTCAACTTTCTTAGCTGAAGAAGAGGTCTCAGAAGAAACTGAAGGTGTGGACGTTCCTGCTTGGGTGAGAAGGCAGCCCATAAGTACCAATTTGTCCCTGCAACCCTGTAAAGCTCTAGAGCCCAAGGAGCCACAGATATCGCAATCAGAAACCAGGTGTGTCACACCTACACAGTACACACACAAGGCATGGGGGACCTATGGAGGAATTTTGTATCAACTGGCAAAACTCTTCAAATATGAGGACCTTATCCATCATAACAAAATCCAAAACACATGCAATAAAATGCCAAAAGGCAAAAGCATCATACAGAAAAGTATACCAGAGCAACTTCAGTAGCATCCCCACTAAACAGAAAAAATAATGTGATCAAAGACAGTGGTCTGAAGAGCTTGAAAAGATAGGAGAAACACAAGAAGATTTTAATATCTATACATACATACATACATACATACATATGTATATATATATATATATATATATATATATATATATATATATGTACACATACATATATACACACACACACATATACACAAACACACATATACACAAACACACATATACACAAACACACACATATATAGAGAGATAGATATAGGACACTATCAAATAGTGTCATGACACCCTACAGCTCGACGTCCGAATGCACCAATAATGACACATTCTCCAGGGATTACCACAGAGCAGAGTAAACCAACAGCAAGTGTTTTTCAGGGGTACAATCCTCCTGCACCTCCCACACCCTGCTGCTAATTATATATACTATGAGATCGCAAAATCCCTGGGAAAAGGAAATAATTCCCTACTGTCGATCTCTCACACTTCTCGATTCCCCTTGTCTGTTTCAACCATATGGAGTTGACCTACTGTGCATCTTGACACTGTACATTTGATACAGTGTCTTACACCCATACATATCAAAAGGGAAGGATATTAGGAAAGAACTACAAAAGGACTAAACTCCGGAAATAACCCTAAAGCAATAATATCAGATGACAGAAGATCAGAGCCCTTAAAAAAACACATCTTTCCAACAGGAGCAACAAATGAGATCTGAGGTATTTTGGGGAACATAGGGAATTATGGGTAGGTAAGGAGTAAAAGCACCAGATCCACAGTTTCTAAGAGGTGCAGAGACTGGATCCGATTGGATCCAATAACCCAAAGGTTGAATCTTTCAAACATTAAATATACATTACAATACAAAACAAATGACAATGCTACTGCCATTTTCACACCAGTATAAATTCACTTTTAAACAAATATGTTTTCTCCAGAATACATACATCTATCTAATTCAGGGTTCACACATGTGTACACACACAAACAGATTATTTGCCTCGCTTTAAAAAGCTCATGTACATAGTGTGCTCACTGCATCACAAATAAAAAACACAGGCATATTACTGTCAGTTTTTGTCAATGTGTATCCATGAAAATAGCCGCTCTCTTAAAAAGTGAGGTCATATTTTATTGTTGTTACAAGATAATGATTTCCTCCTTATCCAAAATAGAATTACTTTGCGAGTCTGCTATCACAGAGGATTAAGGCTCGACTATGACCCAAATGACCAGAGCTTGATTAGCATCTTAAACATCTGCTGGAATTGGTGTAAGTAGGATGTGTGCAGCAATTGGGGGGGCGGGGTCCTTTGCTGGGCTGGACAACTATGCTTGCACTAAGGTGGTGTCTCTGCCTAGCAGGAGTAGCATTGGTGGGTACATTCATGCTTCGACTCAAACACAGCAGACAACTGTGCAAGTTACTACCAAAGTAAGGTGGGTGTTAGGGCTTCTCCCACACTGTGCCCGTTCTCTAACCTCAACTCTTACCTTAGAAGGATTGAAATGATTAGGCTTCCACCCTAGACAGGAAACAAATGAGTCAAAGGGCTTTCACCCTGTCCAAGGAAGGAATGGGCCTGGCTCACCCCACATGGATAAATTAATGGGCCGAACGAGGGTAGATAATGAAGACGCTGGTATGTTTTTTGATTAAATTAGTACATCATACAACACAGAAAACCTTTAATAATGAAACAAGCTCCAAGCAAGCTACATACAGCCTACAAAAACTACTAAATGCATTTCAGAAGTAACTTACAAAATACACATGACTGAAAATCTTCCACTTCAAAGCATCAACTGGAAGTAAACAGAGTACACATCATTAGTACTTGCACTGCAAAGGATGTGTTCAGATGCTTTTTAATGGGCTAGCTTTCATACAGTTAAGCTCAAACGGCATCCACTGCAGCCATGTTGTGTTTGAGAGAATTCCTGGCTCAACTGGGGGTCAAGCTAAGCCACAGAGAAAAGGGTGCCTTTACAACTTTTCTTGGGGGGAAATCCCATGCAGGCTGCCACTGAGTAGCACTCATCTCGGTCATCTACAAATATCCTCTAGAAACATTGGTGAGGAATTACACCAGCAACATACCAGACAGCAATAAAGCCTTACAATGTGGCTTAGAAAAATAGCAGGACAAAGCAACGTGAAAAACTTCAGACAGGCTAGAAACACAAGAAATGCAGTCGAGGAACTAGAGCAGATTAGTAACAATCCATATTCTCATTACCTTCAGATGACTACTATATTTTTAAATGTAAACTTGACAACTGTAATGAAAATATTAACAAGCCGTTAAGAACTTTAAAACGGAAAAAAAGTTAAAGTTTAACTGGACAAATTATTTTAACAAATGAAAGTAAAGCACATGCACAGCAACATCTAGGTTACTGTCAACTATGACTAGATTTGTCAGCTGGGTTTGAGAAGGTTTTAAAAATAGGTAATTAAGCTGGTGCATATTACCATGATGTTCTGCCAAAATCTACAAGAAGGATACATACTTAAAGTGGCACACAAATAAAAATTGCTAAAATGTAATTAGTGGGTAAAAAGAGAAAGTACAGTTTTGTACCTACCATAAATGTAGATGTCCGAACAGGATAGCATCTGCAGTCATAACAAATGGGTTGTCCTGTCG
Source organism: Protopterus annectens (assembly GCF_019279795.1). NCBI lineage: Eukaryota > Metazoa > Chordata > Ceratodontiformes > Protopteridae > Protopterus > Protopterus annectens. The sequence continues at coordinate 1,696,486,085 of NC_056728.1, forward strand.
TCAGGCAGCCCTTGATCGGCAGTTCAAAGTCTGGGTCCGGCTTCGGCTGATGTCGCACTTCACCCGACGTCATCTCTGCTGGTCTTCGGGTATAAAGGCATCAGCCGACGCCATTTTCCTCAGTGTTTCTTGCCCCAGATGCCAGTTGCCCTCTTGGAAAGCTAAATTTTGGATAAATGCCAATGTTTCCAAAAAAGTAGAAGGCAAACATAAAAAATAAGCATGTATATACATATATACAAACAAATACACCATAAGAGACTCCCCCCTAGCTAGCTATTAGGAGGGTAAATACCCTAGGAGTACCACAGAGGGGAAGGAGGGTGGGTAATCCTGACTGCAGATGTTAACCTGTTCGGACATCTACATTTATGGTAGGTACAAAACTGTACTATGTCCTTCAAGGATGCATCTGCAGTCATAACAAATGGGTAGAATACCATAGCCAAACTAGGGGTGGAGGAAGAAAAAATTATGGTGTAGTTAGGATCCCTTGCAGTACAGCAGTGGCAAACCCTGCTCGTGATCTAGAGTATAGAGGTAGATTATAATGCTTGGCAAATGTATGCACGGAGGTCCAAGTAGCCGCCTCAATAATGTCCTTGGTTGCCACTCCTCGTAAGAAAGCTGTGGTAGTGGCTGTTGCCCTTGTAGAATGAGGTCTTATGTTCTGTGGAATTGGTTTTCCATGGTAGCAGTAACAGAATCTTATGCAATTTCCTATCCATTTAGAGATTGTCTGTTTGGAAATTGCTTTTCCTTCCCTTCCTGTTGCATAGGCTACTAGAAGCTGGTCAGTTTTTCTGTTACCTTTGGTTCTGTCCAGGTAGTAGCGTAACTGTCTATGTACATCCAAGGTATGCAGCAGTCTTTCCCCCCTGTTCTGTGGGTTGGGAAAGAAGGTAGGTAGGTGGATTGCCTGGTTTAAAGACACTCTGGATACCACCTTAGGCATAAATGTAGGATTAGTTCTCATGGACACCCTATCTTGATGGAAGATTAGGAAGGGTTGTACTGCCATTAAGGCCTGTAGTTCGAAACCCTCCTTGCTGAAGTAATTGCCAGTAGGAAAGCAGTTTTCCATGGTAGGTGTTGAAGATCTGCTGTTGATGCTGGTTCAAATGGTGGAGTGTTAATTTTTCTAGCACAAAGTTCAAGTCCCATGCTGGTAATGGTGGTTTCCTAGGAGGTTTTACATTCTTGATCCCTCTGAGGAACTGCCTGAGTAGAGGATGCGAAAAGACAGGTGGATCGAAGCTGTACTCTGCTGAAATAGCTGATGCATGTATCTTGATGGAGGAATAGGACAGGCCTGTATGTAGAAGCTCTGCCAAGTACTCAGGATGTTAGCAATATCTATGTTCGACACATCTTTTCCTCTTTCAGCACTCCAGATGACAAACCTTTTCCATTTTCCTGCATAGTTCCTTCTTGTTGAAGGTCTGCGTGCTTCAAGGATAATGTCTTTAACCCTTTGGGATAGATCTGGGTTAGATGCTGCTATGTGATGTTCCAGGCAGTCAGTTGCAAGGTTTTTAGGTTTGGGTGCATGATGTTGTAGTTGTTCTGAGTTAACATCAAAGGCATCAGGGGTATTGACCACATTCTCCCCCGAGACATGTTCCTCAGCAATGGATACCAGTGTTGTCTTGGCTATATCGGAGCTATCAGGATTATCCTTGGGCATTCCTCTCTGATTTTCAGTAGTACCTTGTGCATCAAAGGAAGAGGTGGAAATGCATATGCTGTCAGGCCTTTCCAACTGAAGGATAGAGAGTCCACCTTCCATGCAAGTGGGTGGTATGTCCTTGTGCAGAATTTTTTCAGCTGGTGATTGAGTGGGGATGCGAATAGGTCCATTTGTGGCATTCCCCATTTCTTTGTGATGGCCTTGAAGATGTCCGGGTGTAGCATCCATTGGTGAGCATCCGAGGTGGTTCTGCTTAACATGTCTGCTAGGGTGTTTTCTTTTCCCGGCACAAATATTGCCTGTAACTGGATGTTGTAGCTTAGAGCCATATTCCAAAGGTCCAGAGTCATTCTGCATAGTGGGTATGAATGAGTGCCTCCCTGTTTGTTGATGTACCACATGACTGTGGTGTTGTCTGTCCTTATCATTAAATGGCCTTCTTTGAGGAATGGTCTGAATTTCTGGATTGCTAGTTTTACTGCCAGCATTTCTTTTTGGTTTATGTGCAGGTGCAGCTGGTCTTGAGTCCACAATCCTTGTATGCAATTGTCCAACATGTGCGCCCCCCCAGCCTAGGTCTGAGGCATCTGTTGTGATGGTTTGGCTTGCTTGAAAGTTCTGGAAGGGTAAGCCTGGGTTTGACTGGCATGCTTGAGCCCACCATAGGAACTCCTGTTTCAGGCATGGGATTAGTGGGATTTTGGTTTCTAAGCTGTGCCTGTGTTGAGACCATAAATTCTTTAGGTACCACTGTAGCTTTCTCATATGCAGTCTGGCATGTGGGACCAAGATTATGCATGATGCCATGAAGCCCAAGGCCTGCAGTACTTTTCTTGCTGTTAGTTTGTTCTGCTTTGTTAATGCCAAGAAGTAAAGAGGAGTTGTTTTGTTTTTCTGCGTTAGGAATGCCATTTGTTTTACTGTGTCCAATTCCGCACCCAAGAATGTTCTTGTTTGGGATGGTATCAGTCTTGACTTTTGTAAATTGACTGTGTATCCCAGGGCTTGTAGTAAGCAAATGACTCTTTGTAAATCTGTTGTCAGCTTGCTTTTGTTGTCCGCTTGTAACAGGCAGTCGTCCAGGTATGGATAAATTTGGATTCCCTGTAGCCTGCAGTGTGCGATTACTGATGCCAGGCATTTTGTGAATACTCTGGGTGCAGTAGATAAGCCAAAGGGCAATGCTGAGAATTGATAATGCTCTGATCCTGCAAGAAATCTGAGGTATCTTCTGCAATTTGGTCGTATGGGGACGTGCAGGTATGCCTCCTTGAGATCTAGAGTTACCAGCCAACACTCCTTGCCCCAGCATGGGAAGAAGTTGCTGTAGGGTCAGCATTTTGAATTTTGGGACAATGATGTATGTGTTTAAGACGGACAGGTCGAGAATAGGTCTCCAACTTTTCTCTTTCCTTGGTACTAGGAAGAGTCTGGAGTAGAATCCTTTGCCCTGTTCTGTTATATGTACTCTTTCCACAGCTCTCATCTTTGTTAATTCCGCTATCTGCTTTAGAGCTTCTGTTTTTTGATTTGGAGGTAGGTTTGGCATTCCTCTTTTTACTGGTAAGGTGTGGAAGTGGAACCTGTAGCCTTGGTCTATGGTTTGCAAAATCCACTTGTCTTTTGTGATATAGTGCCAATTTTTTGAAAATATGGCTAACTTTCCGCCTAAAGGTGCTGCTATTTGCTCCCTGGTAGGCGGTGTCAGAGTCAAGTCACTGTGACTGTCCTGTTGTAGTGGCAGTGGTTGTGTCTGTGCCTCGGTTATTGCCTTGCCACTGTCGTCCTCTGTAGGCACCTCCTCTGGATTGATTTCTGCCTCTAGAGCGTCTATTCCTGCCTCTGAGATTTTGAGGAGTCTGGAAAGGACCAATTTTTGGCAGGCCAGTTCCTGCTAAACCTTGGGGGCTGAACCTGTAAGAAGTCCTTAACTGTTTGTACAGATTTTGCCTTCTCTTCCATTTTCTTCATTACTTGCTGAGCAGGTGTACCAAATAGACTGGTCTTATCCATAGGAGCATCTAACAGCTTTGCTTTAACATGATCCGGCAAGACCTGTTCTTTCAACCATGCATGCCTTCTTATCACTGTGCCAGTCATGGCTGATCTAAATGAAGCCTCCAGTGCATCATAGCCACATTTTAAAGAATGGTTACTAACCTGTTGGATGTTATTTACCATTTCTAAAACATATTTCTTATCTAAGGAGTCATCAGAGGACAGCTTCTTAGTTAACTGATCAAGCATAAACTCTTGGTATTGGATCATATGAAACTGACAGTTTAAAGCTCTAGCTGAGAGAGTAGCAGAGGTGTAAACTTTTTTCCCCCCATCTCTCTAAGGACCTGGATTCCCTTTCAGAAGGAATAGGGTTTTTTGCTGAGGTAGAGGCTACTGCCTTAGGCCCCTGGGATATAGTCTCAGGATCTGCAAGTGGGGCCTTGTATAGGTGGTGATGAGTGTCTGGCACCCTGTAAAATCTATCTGGTTTGGCAGGGGCTGGAGGTAAAGTATCAGGAGCGGTGCAAACATCATTAAATGCATCATCCACAACAGGCAGTACTGGAGGTATAGGCTAAGGGCCTATGTTGTGGTAAGTGCAGAAATGTCCTAAGCCTTTTTCTTGAATCTGAGAAATCTTGTCCCTGCCATTGGAATTGTTCTCTCATGGCATGTAAGGTTTCCCCAAAGGAAAATTCCTCTGGTGGAGAGGCAGATGGAATGGATTCTTCAGCATCTGAATCTTCATAAGTAGAAAAGGAGCCTCTGGCTGGTCTGTAATGTCGAGTCATCCATGAGAATCATCAGAGGACACTGGCTCGAGGGGCTCTGCCCTAGATCTCTTTTCTGGGGGCTGAGAGGCCCTGTCTGGGTGAGATTGGGATCCTCTAATTAAGGATATTAAATCCTCTGCCAAAGTAAGCATTTGTGAACTAGAAGTGGGCCTGTGTGAGGGGCTTAACAGGCACTGATTTAACAGTTTTGGCTGCTTTAGCCCTGGCAAAGGCCTTAATAGACATGGCTGCAGGAGGCCTAGCAGCACCACATGCTGGGGTAGAGACATCCAAAGGGATGGTGTCTGATAAATCACTAGGAACCACAGTAGTAGGCAAAACTTCTGAGGCCGATTCGACTAAAGTAGCAGGAGCGTCAGTAGTAGGCATGGATTGGCTGAAGATTGACCCGGCTTTCGGTTTCGGCTGAAACCGAGACACTAGCGTTTGCTTAACCGTGGTTTCGGCGAAACCGCGGACCGCGAGTGTCGGTCTTTTCTTTGCGTTTAACAATTTGGGTAGTCGGAGGATCCGGCGGCATAATATATGCAAAATCTGAGCCGAAAAACTGTTCAGCAAACTCCGACCGGCGCCTAAGCGTTCGGCGGTTGAAGGAAGCACAGGCGAACAGGCTGCTACGTCATGGTCTGGGCCTAAGCAAGGCAGGCAGTAAGAGTGGAAATCTTTATGAGGTATTTGTTTCCCACAAGTTAAACAGTTATTGACTTTTTCTGACATCGGCTGAGGCAAGAAAGAGTCCCCAGCGGGTACTTAGCTTTTAGAAGTCTTGAAGTAGTATTCGGTAGTAGTAATCTCTGGATCTGACCGACCGGCACTTGCGAACAGCTTCTGCTTGGTGCCGCGGCAAGAAAGACTGAGGAAAATGGCGTCGGCTGATGCCTTTATACCCGAAGACCAGCAGAGATGACGTCGGGTGAAGTGCGACATCAGCCGAAGCCGGACCCAGACTTTGGAATCCGGCCGACCGACCGAAGGGCTGCCTGACGACAGGACAACCCATTTGTTATGACTGCAGATGCATCCTTGAAGGACATCCAGGTAACAGTAAAAAGGGTAGCGATCAAAACATTCAGTTACTACATGCACTGCTGCTTACAGAGCACTAGGTAAAGACCCTAAAACATTGTTTTTATACAGGCAATTAGAACTTCCCAATATACTTGAAACTAGAAGCATGCTATACAATACTAATACCTTATCTATGAACACAGGATAGTCTTTTGGAACCAGATGCTGACACAGTTCTCTTTTCCCAATTTTCTTCCTAAACTCAAACAGCCTGAAACATGGGAGACAAAACAAAATGTGAACAAACTCTTGAAGCTTAACATCTGTCAACAACAGTCAAGTAGGTTAAACTTTAAACACACCATACAGATAAATGATATGCTGTAGAAATTGATACACTCAGGCATACCCTCCTCCCCAATAAATACTATACAGAATTAATGTAACAATACTAAAGAAAGGCCATAGCTGTTTAGTTAGGTATTTTTTTTCTCTGGCCAGATTGAAAAAAAAAATGTTTACAAAAATACTGTCTGCCATCCCCATAGGTTCTTCAGCTACCCTATGGAGAAACCATGCTGTATAATTTGTCTTACAGTAGCTATCTCACCGTTTACTCCTTAATTCTGCATAGCTTATCATACTGCCACATACATTACAGCACTGCCTCAAATATATCATAAAACAGCAGCATTACAACAGAAAAGCTTCATGTTAGAGGATATGGCAGAGATTGGAGTTAATCTTCCTCACTTACATAAGCAGACAATCAGTAAACTATTTCCTAGTGAAATAAAGGCCTGTTCAATCCAAGTGCTAAGTAAGAGTCACTAGCTATGTTAATCCTCTTCTGTACTATGGCCTACCCTCAGATGCTAGAAACAGTATTCACTTGTTTACTATAAACTCCAAATAATTAATGCACAGCACCGTCTTGGTCCATCAGAAAACAAAGTGTCCTTGCTTTTATCAATTCCATATTAGTGTTTCTCTACTGGCACTTTTGCTTTCTCTCCTTACCTTTCTACAGATGAAACCAGTTGCTTTGCTCCTTTCTAAAATGATCTTCATTGCCTTAAAATCTAACTTTAGAATAATCCTTACAAACACACCAGCCTTAGTGTCATTTTGAATGCAGTATTTTCTCTAACCTCCCCCTTAATTTCCACTTCCAAACATCATGCTGTACTACAAAATTCTGCTTTCCCCTCATCCTGTAACCTTCCTTCCCTTTCAGTACTTGGTCACTTGTCTTTCTCAGTAATACAAGATATAATTACTTAGAATTAAATACTAACAGAGTTGCAGGTGCAGCATTTGAAAAAAAACAATACCAGTGGTGTACCACAGGGTTCACGGTTGGATCCTCTCCTGTTTGGAATCTACTTCTCAAATCTTTAAGCCAATACACCTGGCTTATAGCTACGTTTGTAGACAACTGTAAATTGGGTTTTATTTCGATCTTCCAATGACTCAAAATTGCTCCAACATGGGTTGGACCATGTTAACAATTGGTGAAAGGTCAATAGTCTCAAAAGAAATGTGAAAAAAAAATGTAGCATTAGTACACAAAACATTTTCACATGCAGTATAGGTGAAACACCCCTTCAAATCAGATGTAAGGGATCTTGCACTCTTGCTGATAATTCCTTATTTGACCATCATGACTCTACAGTACTTTGGAGAACTTTCCATCTGGCTCATCTAATTTTCAAGAACATCTCTATTAGATCTAAAGTTGCCTTAATTCCCCTTTACTCATATATCATCAAACCTGCTAGTGAATATAATGCACCTTGTGGCATGTATTTTTCAAAACATATCATTCAACTTGAGAGACCTCAGCGAATCAAATCTAGAAAGATTAGTGGCTTCAAAAATCTTACTTATCAGGACCGAAGAAATGCTACCTCAAACACCTTGTTAAGAAACTAAACCTTCATCAGCAGATAAGGCAACACGTTAGCATAACAGATTTATACCCCAATGTATACCCCCCCTGGAGCAAATGTCCACTACATATAAAGCAAAGTAGCACCTTTGCTACCTTCATGGTAAACCTATATAACTGGATGGGTGTACCCACATTCTCCTCCACTCTATCTTGTCTTGCCCTTCTTGAGGCAGAAGAGAACTTCTGAATATGGGCTTTGGCTAAGCTTACAATGGTCTACAGACTGGTTGCCTAATACCTATGAACCCACTGTTTTTGAAACGCTGCTGAAGTTTTGTGTAATATACCAGTCATGTATAATACGTATGTTACCACTCTCCTGCTCAAAAGAGAAATCCTCTGTACTCCTCTTCCCTCCCCTATATGTATCAGATGCATCTAGAAATGAGTATAGGTTAAGATGTAGCCTTCCGGTCTCAAATACTATAAAAATCAACTCAATTCTACTAACATACAACAGAATATTTTTGGGGGAAAGAGATGTAATGCAAAGAATACTGGCAGAAAAGAAAGTACAGTTGTGTATATACTTACCATAAATATAGATATTCACGTGTATTCACTGTTGCAGTCCTGACTTGTGGGATTTCTTGCCATGGAAGCCCTTAGCCACCAGAGGAAAACCTCCTTACTCATACAGCCTACAGACACCCTAACAGACATCAGCATGCTAGGGTATAAAGGGAGTCAGCCGGCACTATGATCTCATTTTTTTCTTGCATCAGAGGTGGGAGGCCCTCCAGATGGGCCTTGATGTCCAGGGGATGGAACACTGAAACCTAAAGAAGGGAAGGGTAGGAAGAAGATTCCTCTGACTGAGAAGAAGCTTGTCCAAGCCTACCCAGGCTGGGGGAGGGGTGAACTGCAACAGCAAATACACTTGAACATCTGCATTTATGGTAAAGTATACACAAATGAACTATGATATTTGTGTTTCACTGTTGCAGTCCGGACTTGTGGGACGATTCCCAAAACTGAGAAGAAGGGAGGATAACAGATTAAGGAGAGGTGAGAATGCCCTGCAAGATGACAGTGGCAAATCCTGCTCTAGAGTTGGAGGAGGCTGAGAGGTGGTAATGTTTGGTAAAGCTACGCACTAAAGACCAGGTAGCAGCCTCCAGGATGTCTTTGTTAGGGACACCTTTAAGGAAGGCAGTCGAGGCAGCAGCTGCCCTACTGGAGTGTGTCCTCACAGTGTCGGGGGGCTTTTTACCATGATAGCTGTAACAAAAGGAAACAGTGAGAGATCCATTTAGAGACTGTTTGCTTGGAAACTGGTTTCCCTTCAGAACTAGTGGCAAAGGTCACAGAGTTGTTCTGATTTTCTTATATTCTTAGTTCTGTCAAGACAGCAACAGAGCTGCCTATGCACATCCAAAGAATGCAGAATTCTTTCCCCTTTGTTGTGGCTTGGGAAAGAAAGTAGGCAGAGGTATGGCTTGATTTAAGGCGGTCTCAGTCACCACCTTGGGCATAAAGGAGGGGTTAGTCCTCAGTGAGACTCTGTCTGGGGCAAGATGAGGAAAGGTTCCACTGACATGAGTGCTTATAGTTCATAAACCCTTCTAGCAGAGGTGATGGCAAAGAAGAAGACAGTCTTCCATGTCAAGAATTTTAAATCAGACAGCAGCTGGTTCAAATGATGGAAGAATTAGTTTCTCAAAAACAAAACTGAAGTCCCAGTTTGGAGTCGGGGGGCCTTCTGGGTGGCCTGATGTGGATCACCCCTCGAAGAAACTGTTTCATAAGAAGGTGAGAGAAGACTGGAGGTTGGGCAGGAATGTTGGCCAAAACAGCAGAGGCATGGATTTTTATGAAGGAGGAGGTGGAGGACAGACCTTCGTCAAAGAGGCTTGCCAGATAGGCAAGGATGAGATAACCAGAATCTTGGTTAGAGGAGGATTCTGTGCCTTTTGCCCAAACCAAAGGGAAAATATTTTCCATTTAGCAGAGTAGGATTTCCTAGTGTAATGTCTTCTGGCCTCTTTTAGAATATCTTGAACTTGTTTGTTTAGGCTAGGGTCCCTCAAAGGCATTAAGGTATCCTCCATGCTGACAGTTTTAGAGTTTGCAGGGTGGGGTGTACAACCTTTCCCCTGTCCTGTGTCAAAAGGTCCAATCTCTGTGGTTGCTGCCATGGTTTCATGCTGGTCAAGCTGAGTAGTAGAGGGTATCAGTGTTGCCTTGGTCAGTCTGTAGCTATTAGAATCACTCTTGGCCCATCTTCCATTATCTTTAGGAGTACCCTGGAAAGCAGAGAGATTGGAGGGAAGGCATAGAAGAGGAGACCTGTCCAAGGGAAAAAGAAAGCATCTGTCTTCTAGGCTGACTATTTTATCCCTGGAGCAAGTACTTTCCTTGGTGGTAAAAGATCTATATACCACATGGCTGTGGTATTGCCCATTTTTACTAGTAGCACTCCTGGTTACCATTTCTTCTTGAAGGCTATCTAGCCTTGGACTACCACAAGCTCTTAAGTTTGTGTGTTTGTTTCTGAACATGTGGTCCCACTTCCACAGGCTACTTCTGAGGTGTCCGCAGTTAGTGTTTGCCCCTGGGGGGGGTGAATAAAAGGGGACACCTTGGTTGAGGGGACAAATCCAAGGCCCACCATGCAAATTCCTCTCTGAGGCAAGGAATCAGTTTGATCTTGGCTGAGAGGGACTGAGGGTGTTGGCACCACACATTTTTTGGAGTACCACTGGAGTTTCCTCATGTGTACCCTGGCCAGGGGGATCTTGAGGATGCAATACGCCATGTAACCCAGTGCCCTGAGGTACTCTCTTGCTGTGAGGAAATCTCTGACCATGATTCTTTGGAAGTACAGACTCAGGAATGAGAACTTGTCCAGAGGCAGGAAAGCCTTCTGGAGGGTAGAATCCAGCAGAGTCCCCAAGCACACAATCCTGGTTGAGGGGTTTGTGTTTGGATTTCTGTGCATTTATGGTGAACCCCAGTGAGGTCAAGAGGTTCTGTGCAAAACACAAGTCTGAGTTGAGTTTTGTCAGGCTTATAGCCTGGATAAAGCAGTCATCTAAGCAGAGGTAGATCTGAATACCTTTTGTTCTGTAAAAGGCAATCAGAGTGGTTAAGCATTTTGTAAAGACCCTGGGAGCAGCAGATAACCCAAAGGGCAGAGCATAAAAGTTATATTTTCTGGTACCTGTTCTGAAGCATAAGTAGCTTCTGTGCGATTCCTCTATAGGGATATGCAGGAATGAATCGTTTAAATCTACGGTAACCATAAAGACTTTTGGAGAGATCACTGGCAAGACATTTTGAAGGGTCGGCATTTTGAATTTTAGAACCTGCAGGAACTGGTTGAGTTCAGGCAGGTCTAGTATAGGCTGCCATGTGCCTTCCTTCCTGAGGACCAGGAAAAGTCTGGAGTAAAAACCCCTTCCTTTTAGGCGTAATGGAACCGGTTCCACTGAGCCCTGGATGCACAGCATGTCTATTTAGGTCAAAGCCTCTGTTTTGGTTTGGGGGGGGATGTCTGGAAAGCCCAAGTTCAAGAGCTGCTTGTATTTGAGTTTGCAGCTCTTTGCTATATTTAGCACCCACTGGTATGTAGCAAGGATGTCCCAATTCTTTTGGAATACAGATAGCCTTCCTCCTAGCCCGGAAGAGGAGGGGGATGGGGTTGAGGAGGGGAAGGTAGGGAGTAGGGAGCACCACGGATGAATCATAATGGTTCCCTGCCAGGGGCCTGTGGTCTAGAACTCCCTGGCCTAGAGGTTTCTGAATGCCACTGTCTGAGCCTTTGGTGCATCTCCGGCTACTTTCCCTACACAGCTTTCTTTGCCTAGCTTTAATTGGGAAGGAAAGGACCAATGCTTAGAAGGGTAGTTTAACTAAAACTTGAGGGATGTACTTGCAGAAAATTCTTAACACTCTCCAAGGATTTGGCCTCGTCCTCCCATTTTCTTGAGTACAGCCTCTACTTTGGGGCCAATGAGAAAATCCCTGTCCAAGGGGGGTGTCCAGCAGGCTAGATTTGACATGCTCTGGGAGGACCTGCTCCCTCAGCCAAGTGCGTCTTCTGATGACAGACACTGAAGCTGCAGCCCTGATGGATGCTTCCATAGCATCATACATACAGTGTACAGAGTGTCTTGCTACCTGGAAGCAGTAATTGCAAAGGTCCAGTAAATCTTTACAGATACTCTTCTTCTCTGTTGTCACAGGTTTCTGCTTCATTGGATCCAGTAAGGTTTCCTGGTATTTAATCATGTGGAACTGGCAATTTAAGGCCATCATAAAAAGGGCAGCACAAGTGTAAACCTTTTTGCCAAATCTATCTAGGGCCCTACTTTCTTTATATGTGGGCAAGGGATTTTTGGTGGAGCTAGCTTTGACTCCTTTAGGACCAGGGGGTCAAAACCCCTGGATCAACTACAGGATTCTTGAACAGATGCTTGTGTAAATCCAGACCCCAATAAAACCCGTCAGGCAGCTTTCTAGGAGCAGAAGGGAGGAAATCTGGTTTCATGAGAGTCCTGAAAAACATAGTCCACTACCTCTAAAACAGGAGGTATGACGAGGGGTTTATGTTCTGGGAGGTTTAGAAATTCCTTTATCCTTTTCATGGACTGAGGGTAATCTTGGGCTTCGTAGGGCTTCTCAATGAAGTGCTCCCTCAAGGTGTGCAAGGTTTCCCTGAAGAAGATATCCTCAGGAGGGGAAGCAGAAGCCAGGTTCTCCTCAGAGTCAGAATCTTCAAAAGAGGCAATGGAAGAATCCTCTTCTAAGACAGAATCCTCCTGTGACTCAAAAGGGTCAAAGGGCTTCTGGAAGCGTGTCCTTTTTTCTTTCACTTGGGGAGGATTCAGGTGGGGGGTTGTCTTGCTCTAACAAGAAAAATAAGGTCTTCAGCCAATCTCAAGATCCTGCTAGTAAACCTGTAAATGGGAGCCAGTAGGCCTAGGCTGGGGCTGGTGGTAGCCACTTTCTTAGGAGTGACCTTTGTTTAGGCCTGAAAGCGACATCTACGGTGAAGCACGGGTGTCCGGCTCCCACAGGAGAAAGGTAGCTGCAATGTTCTGGCACCGCAAAAGAACACAGTCGGTCTTAGAGTGGACATCGGAATCAGAGACCTGCAAAGCGGTCCTGGACCCAACCAAAGAACGGAGTCCTACGGCTTGAAAAAATGTTGAGGTACCCAAAAGCATATGAGACTCCAAATGGCCTAAATAGGGGCCTGCATCACCACCACCCCGGTTGTAGAAGGGGGTTGCGAAAGTACCTCATCTTCTACAGCGATAATAAGCCTGGGAAGACTGACCAATGGAGAGCAGGCGTCATCCAAGGCCCTAAGCCTGGGGCAATTTTCCTTCTCCCTTTTCCATTTAGGAATATCAGTTTCAGATTGACTGGCAGACGCCATAGGATGCGAATGGCCTGAATACTTACTAAGGTGCCTAGCCAAAACCTCGGCCCTACACCTAATGGTTCTACAATTAAATCGGGGGCAGAAACAACAGTTGGGAACGTCATGATCTGGGCACAAACAAGTAACACAGAAGGAATGGAAGTCTCAGTGAGGAATCTGCTTACCACAATGGAGACAATAAATAGTTTTCTCTGACATTAGTGAAAAAATACAAAAAGGATTCCCCAATGGGATACTTTGCTTTCTGAACTCTACTTTCTCTGGTGTGGACTGACACACTGACTGGAACTTTGCTTCAGGCTCCAACGGCAAGAAAGAACAGAGATCATGGCGCCGGCTGACTCCCCTTATACCTGAGCGTACTGACATTAGCTAGGGCATCTGCTAGCTGTAGGAGAAGGAGGAGGGGGGGAGATTTTTTGTCTGGTAATCGGGCCGGCCAAGGGCTTCCAAAGCAGAAAATTCTACAAGTCAGGACTGCAAAAGTAAAACTAAGAACATCTTTCAAGTTTTGTTGCTTGGGTAAACATTCTTTCTGTGCTCAGTGTGCCAAATGCTAAATAAAAATACAAAGGAGTTTCACCTTACTAAAACAGGGCAACCATCTACACTCTGCAAAAATGCAAAATAAACGGATATCCTCAAGATGCACGCACTCGAAACTCTCCTTAGCATGGAGAACATCGATATCTGTGCAGTAACAGAAATCTGGTTCAAGGCTCCCGAGAGCACCCCAGCATTACCAGGTTATACCTCATACCATGCTTTTCGGCCCCAAAACTTGGACCGAACCACAAAAGGAGGGGAAGTATCAATATTCGTCAAAGATACCCACACCTCCAGGTTGGTGGCACAGCACGAAGCATCAGAGACTGTCCATGTGCAACTAACAGTGGGTAAAACTGCCTTCCAGTTTATAGCCTGCTACAGACCACCCTCCCAAACCCAGGAACCCCACTCAGCCTTCCTGAGAACACTGGAAAATATGAAGGTCTCTCCAAACACCATTATATTGGGTGACTTCAACTACCCAAACATAGACTGGGAGCATTACTCTAGCTCCAACACCTAGCCCAAAGGTTCCTAGAATTTATAAACTCAAATGCTATGGAACAACTTCTTACCACTCCCACAAGAGGGGAAAACATACTGGACCTGATCATCACCAACATGGGGACTATGCTCCAGACCAGAAGTGTATCCCTCACTGGTAAGATCAGACCATAAACTAATCTCATTGGATATTCACATCCCGACCCCACCCCCTGCCCAGAAAACCACAGTGAAAAACTTCTCTAAAGCAAATTTCACACTCCTCAATACCGAGGTGGAATCCTTCAAAGCCCCCAGGCCTGTGGAAAATATGGCCCAGACCGCAGAATCCTTTATAAACGCATTCTATGAACACCTTCAGGAATGCATGGATCAATCCCAAATAAAACCAAGACCCAATCCTCCAAAGGCAGAAGTCCTGTCTGGTGGACCTCAGCCATAAACCAACTATACAACAGAAGGAAGAAGCTACTACATGATAGAGCAAAATCCCAAAAAGGGAAGGCATCTCTGATCAGTATTAGCAAAAAGCTATGCACTCATAAAATCGTCTAAGGCCAGCTTCGAGAGAAAAATTGCACAGGACACTAATAATAATCACAAGGCTTTCTTTAGTTATGTTAGGAACCTGGGTGGGAATTCCCAGATATGCTCAGAATTAGTCCAAAATGACAAAAAATACACTGAACCCACAGACATTGCCAACATCCTAGCCGACATGTTCAGCGCAAACTCCCCTCCCCTCCCCACCAAAAGGGAAAATATCTATCCCAGCAAAATGCTGCCCCCCTGACATCTCAGATGCCCAGGTAAGAGCTGCCCTCTCCAAAGCAAAAAACACAGCATCAATGGGACCAGACAGTGTCCCGGGCTGCGTCCTACATGAACTCCAAGAAGAGCCAAACCCAAACATAAAACTACTGTTTAATCTCAGCCTTACTACAGGATAGGTACCCAAACAGTGGCGTACAGCAACAGTGGTCCCCCTCCACAAAGGTGGTGCCTCAACGGATCCTGGAAACTATCGCCCCATAAGCCTGACTAGCTTGGTCTGCAAAGCTATGGAAAGGATCATCATGGACCTCATAAATAAAGATATTGGGGACCTACAGACACTGGATCCTACCCAGTTCGGCTTTGTTAAGGGCAAATCCTGCCTCTTAAACCTGGTTGATTTCTTTGAAACAGTCACCAAGGTCATTGATGAGGGGAAGGTGGTCCACACAGCCTAACTGGACCTCGCAAAAGCCTTCAATACAATACCCCACTCGGGCATTATAGATGAGCTCACCAGCTTAAATATAAACCACTATATCACTAGATGGGTTACAAACTGGCTCAAGGACAGAACCCACATGGTTAGAATTGCTGGAGCCAAGTCAGACTCCAAACCAGTTACAAGTGGTGTCCCACAAGGCTCAGTCCTGGGACCTCTCTTGTTCGGCATATATTTCTCGGAGATACAGGCCAACACGGAAGGACTGTGGCTGACCAAGTTCGCAGATGACTGCAAACTGGGCGCCATAATCGACTCTCCAGCTGACACAAGCATCCTCCAAAAGGGCCTCACAGAAACAGACAACTGGTGCCAGAGCCATGGCCTCAAGCTAAACACCAAAAAGTGTATAGCCATCCCCTTTGGCAAAAACAAAGTGCCCACAAATTACCACATAGCTGGTTATCCATTAAGTACAGAAGTAATTAGGGACCTGGGGACCCAAGTTGATAGCAATCTCTCATTTGACAACCACGTGGCCAAAGTGGTTAGAAAAACATTTTATATAGCCCACCTAATCATGAAGGGATTCACATCTAGATCAGGGGAGGTCATCATGCCTCTTTACTCATCCCTCATCAGGCCCATAATTGAGTACAATGCCCCTTTTGGGATGTACCTTACCAGACACCTGCAGCAACTGGAAAGACCCCAAAAGTACCTCACCAAGAGGATCAAAGGGCTCAAACAGATGCCATATGCTGCCCGGTTAAAGAAACTCCAGCTCTACTCAGTGGCATACTGCCTGCTCAGAGGCGATCTGTGCCTGACATATAAAGCCATGTCCAACCCGGAATTAATGGACATGCTGCACCTCAGAAAATCCAAATCCCATCGAGCCACGTGCTCGAGAGACTTGAACCTCAGCATTGAAATAAATAGGACATGCTGGAGGGACAGATTCATAACCCAGAGGC
>NC_056728.1:1696512169-1696567169 GCF_019279795.1 Protopterus annectens
CCTGCTTCCATTACCAAAGGTACCAGAACTTGTCACAGATTTGTGATGTATGGCTAGGCTTACAAAGGGACCTGTGGTCATTCATCTAGTCTATACCTATGACTGGAGGCAGGAGCATACTGCCATTAAGTGTTCTGGAGGGGCCCATATTTTTGGAGGGGTCTAGGCTGAATTTTTACAAGTTAATGGAAAAAGTACAGTTGTGTACACTTACCATAAATGTAGATGTTAGAGTGTCTTCACTGTTGCAGTCATAACTGTAGGGTTCTCCCCTGCCGGCAGGCAGTCCTCGGTCGGCCAGAATCCCAAAGTCTGGGTCCGGCGTCAGCTGTTCAGCCATGCTCCCTGACGTCAGAGCGCCAGGAGTACAAAGCTGACAGCCGACACCATGTTCTCCAGTTTTTCTTGCCCCAGATGTCAGGAGTCCCAAAATGAGTAAGGTCCCATATCCTTTGCAAATACACCTCAGAAGAATGGTGAAAAAAGGAACCACACAAAAGTAAAAATAAGAGGGTCAGGAGGGAGGGAAACCCAGACTGCAACAGTGAAGACACTCGAACATCTACATTTATGGTAAGTGTACACAACTGTACTATGTTCATCGTGTTTCACTGTTGCAGTCATGACTGTAGGGTAGAATCCCAAAGCAGAATGAAAGGAAGGTGGTCATAAAGCAGAAGGGCGGCTACAAGGCCCTGCAAGACTGCAGAAGCAAAGCCTGCCCTAGACTTAGAGTAGAGAGGTAGATTGTAGTGCTTTGAAAAGTATGCACTGAACTCCAAGTTGCAGCTTCCAAAATGTCTATGGTAGGAACTCACCTGAGGAAGGCAGCTGAAGTGGCAGCAGCTCTGGTGGAATGAGTCCCAGATACTCCTGGGATTTGCTTTCCATGGTGTGAATAACAAAATCTGATTCCATGAGCAATCCATTTAGAAATGGTCTGTTTTGAAATGGCTTTACCTTGGGAACTTGAAGCATAAGAAACAAACAATTGCTCTGATTTTCTGATGTCCTTGGTTCTGTACAGGTAAAAACGTAGTTGTCTGTGTACATCCAAGGAATGTAAGATCCTTTTCCCCTTTATTTTGAGGAGTGGGGAAAAAAGTTGGCAAGTGAATAGTTTGATTTAAAGCCACTTTGGAAACCACTTTAGGCATGAAGGTAGGATTAGTCCTTAAAGACACCCTGTCTTGATGAAAAATAATATAAGGTTCCACAGCCATAAGAGCTTGCAACTCTGAAACTCTCCTGGCAGAGGTCAAAGCTAACAGGATGGCTGTTTTCCAAGATAAAAACTTGATGTCAGAAGAGGCAGCAGGCTCAAAAGGAGGTAAGGTGAGCTTTTCCAAAACATAGTCGAGATCCCAAGCAGGAATGGGAGGAGATCTAGGAGGTCTTAAGTTCTTAGCTCCTCTGAGAAACTGTCTCATGAGCTGGTGGGAAAAGATTGGAGGGTCTGTACTGTAATGAGCGGAAATAGCAGAGGCATGTACCTTAATGGAAGCGAAAGAGACCCTTATGTAAGAGATCTGTCAGGTAAAGTAAAATCAAAGGAATGTTAGGAAGAAGAGGATCAGAATCCTGAGCCTGCATCCAGGAACAAAATCTTTTCCATTTTCCTGCATAAGATTTTCTAGTGCTAGGATGTCTGGCTTCTAAAATGACATCCATAACCTGCTTGGGTAGGAGAGAATGACTCAAAGACCCTGGATTAACCAGGCAACCAGGCTGAGAGTTCTGACATGGGAGTGTAGAACCTGACCCTGGTGTTGGGACAGAAGGTTTGGAGTCTGTGGTAAAACCCAAGGGGGCTCCAGACATAGGTTTTTCAGAGTTGGGTACCAAAACTGTCGAGGCCAATTTGGGGCCATCAAGATTATCATCTTGGGCTTGTCCTGTTTGATCTTTAATACCCATGGAAGAAGAGGAAGAGGCGGAAAGGCATATCCCAAGAGGTTTCTCCAACTGAATGATAGTGCATCCACTTTCCAAGCTTGTTCGTGGAAAGTCCTGGTGCAGAAAATCTGTAGTTGATGATTGAGGTGGGATGCAAAGAGGTCTATGCTAGGACATCCCCAGACTGCTGTTATCATCCTGAATATTTCAGTGTCCAGCATCCACTCGTGTGGGTCTGAAAGGTTTCTGCTCAGACTGTCTGCCAGGAAGTTTTGCTTCCCTGGTAGAAACTGAGCTTGAAGGTCCAGATTGCAAGCTAGAGCTGTGTTCCACAGATCCATGGCTAATCTGCAAAGGGGATAGGAATGAGATCCCCCCTTGCTTGTTTATGTACCACATAACTGTGGTGTTGTCTGTCCGTATCAGTAGTTGTCCTGGTTGTAGAAGATTCATGAAGGCCAATAGAGCTTTCTGAATGGCTAACATTTCCTTTAAATTGATATGCAGGTGCTTCTGATCCTTTGTCCAAAGGCCCTGCAGACAGTTGCCCTGAAAATGGGCTCCCCATGCATAATCTGAGGCATCCGTGGTTAGTATCAGAGTGGCAGGATGCAGACAGAAGGGTTTTCCTTTGTTTAGAGTGCATGCCTTGGACCACCAAAGGAATTCCTTTTGAAGACAAGGCAGGACGGAGATCAGTATGTCTAAACTGTGGCAATGCTGAGACCATACACTTTTAAGGCACCACTGTATTTTCCTCATATGTACTCTTGCATATGGTACGAGAAGGATGCAGGAGGCCATGTAACCCAAAGCCTGCAGGAATCTCCTTGCAGATAGCAGAGTTAAAGTTGCCAAGGTTTTGAAAGTTGAAGCCAGCTGTAACTGTTTTTCGTATGTCAGAAATGCCATCTGGGTTGTTGTGTTTAGAGAAGTGCCCAGAAAAATTATCTGTTGTGAGGGTGTCAAATTTGACTTTATGTTTACAGTAAATCCCAGGAACTTGAGAAGATTCTGAACAAACTGTAGATGCTGGAGTAAGACCTCCTTGCTGTCTGCCTGAATAAGACAGTCGTCCAGATAAGGATAAATTTGAATTCCCTTGAGTCTGCAATAAGCTACTACTGGAGCCAGGCATTTGGTGAAGACCCTGGGCGCAGTAGACAATCCAAAGGGCAGCGCAGAGAATTGAAAGTGCCTCGATCCGGCCTTGAACCAGAGGTATTTTCTGCATTCCTGCCTGATGGGAATGTGTAAATATGCCTCCTTTAAATCCAAAGTTACCATCCATGCATTTCTGGTCAGCATTGGAAGTAGCTGCTGTAGAGTAAGCATCTTGAATTTTGGTATCTCTAGAAAAGTGTTCAAGACTGACAGATCCAGAATGGGTCTCCATGAATTTTGCTTCCTGGGGACTAGAAAGAGCCTTGAGTAAAAACCTTGTCCCATCTCTGAAAGTGGAACTAGTTCGATGGCTTTCATAGCCAAAAGAGCTTCCATCTGGTTTAAGGCCTCTGTCCATTGATGTTTTGGAAGATCTGGCCATCCGCTTGGCCTTGGTAGGGTATGAAAATGGAATTTGTAACCTCTTGAAACCACATCCAGAACCCACTTGTCTTAGGTTATACGAGTCCAATTTAGGTGAAAAAGAGAAAGTTTTCCTCCGAGAGGGGCTTCCAAGCAAGAAGTTCCTGCAGCCCAACAGAGGGAGTCATTGAGTCCGTTTCCTATGAGCTTGTGACCTGTCCTCTCCTCCCCTAGGGGTGGAAGCAGTCCACTGTCTTGGTCTATAAGAGGCTTGTGTTTGAGGCCTTCCTCGAGCCGCCTGTATCTACCCCTCTGAGGCCTGTCTGAATTGGGAAAGGACCAATTTGTTGTAGGCCAATTCCTGCTAAATCTGGGTGGCTGTACTTGTAAGAAATCTTTAATTGTTTGCATGGATTTTGCCTTGTCCTCCATCTTTTTAAATCACCTCTTCAGCTTTAGATCCAAACAAAACATTATAACAGGAGCATCTAATAATTTAGCTTTTACTTGATCTGGCAAATTTTGTTCCTTTAACCATGCATGCCTTCTAATTACTGTGCCAGAGGCAGCAGCCCTACAAGAAGCCTCCAAGGCATAAAATCCACAGTGTAAACCATGCTTCCCAACTTGTTCAGTGGCATGCATTAAGTCATGTAATTCCTTATCATCTGCACAGGTGGAAATGGAAGTTAGCTTTTGTTTTAAAACAGACAGGAGAAATTGCTGGTATTTCAGCATATGAAACTGACAGTTTAAAGCCCTAATAGATAAAGTAGCAGAAGTGTACACTTTTTTGCCCCATCTTTCTAAAGATCTGGAATCCTTCTCAGTGGGAATGGGGTTTTTAGCAGAAGTGGCCTTAACTCCCTTAGGACCCTGAGAAATGGTTTCAGGATCAGCAGTAGGGTTCTTGTATAAAAACTGGTGGGAATCAGGAACCCTGTAATATCTGTCAGGCTTAACAGGAGCAGGAGGAAGAGAGTCAGGGGTTAAGTTAGCCTCCGAAAAAGCATCATCCACAATATCCAAAATAGGAGGAATAGCCAGGGGACTATGTTGGGGAAGAAGAAGAAAATCCCTTAGTCTTTTCTTAGATTCCGAATACTCCTGTCCTTCCCAGTGGAAATGTTCCTCATTTCATGCAAAGTTTCCCCAAAAGAGAAATCCTCAGGGGGAGAAGCTGAAGGAATGGATTCCTCAGCATCAGAATCCTCATAAGGAGGGAAAGAATATTCCTGGTCAGAAGAAGAAACTGAAGAAACAGAAGCCTGATCAGAGGAGTCATAATAAAACTTCCTGCCTTGGCCTTTTATCTGGAGGGGATGTGAACCCCTAATCATAGTAAGTAAGTCCTCCGCCATCCTAAGTAACTGTTTCTGTGACTTGGGAGCCGGATCAGAAGAGGCCTGTGTTGCAGTCTTTGATTTGGAAGGAGTCTTTGCCTTTGTCTTTGGCTTTGCCTTTATTAGAAGCTGAGTAGGCCTGAAAACCCCTTCGGAAGCCGGTACCTGCACAGCGGCTCCGGACCCATCCGAAGGAGCATTGTCCGAAGGTCCTGCAACAGAAATATTCAAAGGCCTAGTTGGCTCCTCGTGGGAGTCCGTTTCGGCCATCGGTTCCGAAATGGCTGACGACAGGGGCTGTAAAAGCGCCTCACTGACGGCCGAACCTGAAGCTGGCTCTGCTTGTACGATATCGTCAGATTTGGACCTTGGAGGCCTGTCTTTGTCCTTGCGTCATTTGTGAACTCCAGTAGCCGGAACCATATCAGATGACATTTTGTAATTAAAACACCTACCGAAGTAATGAAATGCAAAATCGTACCTTCGTTTAATTGTACGTTGATTGAATCTAGCACAAAACCGCCAACTAGCTACGTCGTGGTCAGGGCCTAAGCAAGGAATACAGTAAGAATGAAAATCCTTATGAGTTATTTGCTTCCCACATGAAATACAATTATTAACTTTTTCTGACATCGGACAGGAGCAAGAAAAAAAAAAAGTTTCCCCAATGGGGTACTTAGCTTTGAGTAGGAGAAGAAAGTATTCGGACTGAAGTTTGTTCAGAAAAGATTGTCAGGAGTCAGCCAACCGGCACTTGCGAACTGCTATCACCGCACGGCAAGAAAGACTGGAGAACATGGCATCGGCTGTCAGCTTTGTACTCTTGGCGCTCTGACGTCAGGGAGCATGGCTGAACAGCTGACGCCAGACCCAGACTTTGGGATTCTGGATGACCGAGGACTGCCTGCCGGCAGGGGAGAACCCTACAGTTATGACTGCAACAGTGAAACACGATGAACATCAGCAGGTTAGAGTCAGGTATCAGATGGTCATGCTGAAATCCTTCAAAAGCTGCTGGTGGTTGTAGGCCTGTAACAAACAGTATTCACCGATAAAGATATATTCCTTGGTGTTTGACATGGATGAAAGAAAGACATGGCAAACATTATGTGAATATTCTGAAGTACAGAAAAGCCCAAAGGGAAAGAGGTGAACGTAATATGGCGAGTCCAGCTAGAAACAGTACAGTGTGTCCCACTTACCATAATTGTAGATGTTTAAGCAGATCAATGTTGCAGTACCGATTAGGTCTTCCTGTCATGCAGAAGCCGGAACTGGCCCAATTTTTAGAGTCTTTAATTCATCCTTGGCCAACAGACATCCGATAATAACAGATGTCTGGAAGTCAAGGTACAGGAAGGGCATCCGTCTGTGCCATCTTCGGTCTTTCTAAGCAGTGAACCAGCAGTCTGATGCCCGAGGACAGCACGACCATCCAAGTTGTCTAAATTTCAGTGAGGAGGAGGCAAAGGCATAGGAAGCAGACAGGATGGTGGAGATAAGAGGACTATCAACAGAAAAAAGTCCTCTAATCCTTGCAGCCAGCAAGAGGGAGTCAAGTGGTCAGCAGACAGAGAGGTTGAAGGGTGGGAATATGTACTGCAACACTGATCAACTCAAACATCTATAATATATAGATTAATTATAGTAAGTGGAAAACAACTGTACTATGTTCTTCATAGAGAATGCTACAGTTCTGATTGGGGTTGCGGGTCATCTATATGTCCCTAAGAAATAGGATTTTGTAAGATGACAGTAGTGAAACCTGCTCTAGCTCTGGAGACATTGCCTAGGTTATGATGTTTTGTAAAGGTGTGTAACGAGTTCCATGTGGCTGTCTTTAGGATGGTCTGGGTATGGGTTCCAATGAGGAAAGCAATGTTAGTTGCCCCATGTCTGGTGGAGTGGACTTTAACATGCCCAGTTAAAGCTTTTTGATGGTATGAATAACAGAACCTGATGCAGTTAGCTATCCATTTTGAAATTGTTCATGTGGAGACAGGCTTGGCCAGTTTACCTCTGCAAAAGCCACCATTAATTACTTTGCTCTGTTAGGAGTTTTTGTCCTTTAGAGCTAGTACCTGATCTGTCTGTGCACATCAAGGGAGTGGAGCACATAATCTGCCCTGTTCTGTGGACTTGGAAAAAAAAGACTAGCAAGGGAATTTATTTAATTCTGACACCACCTTAGACATAAAAGGTGGGTTTATTCTGATGTGGAACCTACCCCTGTAGAAGGCAGTGGAAGGTTCTTTACACAGGAGGGCTTGTAGCTCAAACTCTCCTAGCTGACGCAACAGCTACAAGAAAAGAGGTCTTCCAGTTAAGCATTTTTAGAGGCAGCGGCAGCAGCTTCAAAGGGGGGCAAGGCTAGTTTTTTCTAACACGATTTAGATCCCATATCACAATAGTTCCTTCTGAGTGGCCTCAAGTGAATCACCCCTTTTTAAAAAAAAAGTTTCATGTGAGGGTGAAACAAGATAGGTGGGCCACTGTGAAAGCAAGCTGAACTAGCAGATGCATGTGCAGGTACATTAATACTGGAATAGAAAAGACCTAATCTAGAGGCCCAACAGTTACTGCACGACCAAGTTAATGTCTGCCTGACAACGATTAGCGTTCTTGCTGTGACACCAGATGGAATTTTTTTTCCATTTTGCCATACATGATTTCCTGAAATTAGGCTTCCTTACTTCCCTCAAGATAGAAAGCACATCCTTAGGATAGGATGGATTACTTGGTGTCAAAACCCAACCCTCCAGACTGTTAACCTGAAGGTAGATAGCTAGGGGTGTAAAAGACAGATCTCATGGCTTGGCTGAGTTGACATACTTCCTGTGGAAGGGTGTGGAATCTCCCCTCGAGTGTCATGAGGAGGGAGAACTGGTATCGTCTCAGCCAGAAGGGAGCCACCAGGATTGTGCTGGGTCTGTCCATCCTGACTTTTGGAACCAGTTTATCCACACGAAGGATAATGCATCTATTTTTCAAGCTTCTGTCTGCTGAGTTCTGGAGCAGAACCTCTGTAGCTGTTTGTTGTAGTGAGAGGTGAATCTAGTGAGGGGATCTCCCCCACTGTAGGGTTAGGTCCAGGAAGACCTCTCTCTTCAGCATCCATTCAATGGTGTCTGGAAGGTCATTGCTTAAAGAATTTGCCAGGGTATTGTCCTGACCCAGTATACAAGAAGCTACGAAGATTAGCCCTATTTCTTAAGCCAGCATGCAAATTTTTCTGGAAAGGCTGCACAGAGGGTAGGAAAGAGTCCCCCTCTTACTTATTTATGGATCACCGAACTGTGGTGTTCTCCGTTCAGATTTGCAGGGTCCCTGTGCTTAGGTTCTACTGAAAGGCTTTTATGGCCAGGTACAGTTAGTTGCTCCTTCTGATTTAGATGCAACTTTCTCTGCTGAAGAGACCAAATACCCTGCACTTTCAAGGAACTTAAGTGGCAACCCCCCCCCCCAAGCTATGTCTGAATTGTCTGTGGTGATGACCTCGTCTGCTTCTGGGTTCCTCTGAATGGTGTCCTTCCACCATTTTTTCAGGCATGGAAAGAGAGGCAGCAGGATTTCCAAGGGTTTGGAAAGTTGCTTCCATGCAATTTTCAAGAACCACTGAATTTCCCTCATGTGTCAAGTGGGAATCAAGAGAATGCAGGATGCCATGTACCAGTTCATTTGCAGTGATGAGTTGCTTTGGAAGCAGACTGGTCAGATAACTTGTCAAGAAAGTAATCGTGACTTGGGGGAAGGACAGCTTTCTGCTGAATCAAATCTACGAGGGCTCCCAGAAAGAGGATCCTTGTTTGATGAGGAGTTTGAGATTTTTGAAGATTTGAAGTAAGATCTACCTTCTGAAAGTAGTCTATGGGATCTGCAAGGCATCTAGGGTCACTGATGTAGATCTTCCCTGAATGAAACAATTGCCTAAGTAGGGGTAAATATGAACACCCAGAGGTCTGCAATGTTCTATCAGCGGAAATGGACATTTATGAAAAATACGGTAGCAGTAAGATAGCCCAAAATGGTAAAGCACAGAACTGGAAGTCAGAACCTGCTGCTACAAGTCACAGGTGCTTTCTGTGACTGCCTGCTATGGGGATATGGAGGTAAATGTCTTTTAGGTCTAGATTACCCATGAAGGCATCTTGGAAAATCACAGTGAGTAGTTTTGCAACATAAAAGAGGAAGAGAGGATATCACTGGAGTCTGGGTAAGTTTGTGGTGGCAAGTGTCCACAGCAAGATGATTCCTCCACATCCTCAGTGCTAGAGGAATCTTCCTCTTCCTGTCTACTCCCTGCTTTTTTAGATGGGGAGGCCTCAGCAGTGGAAGCGTGAGAGAGCTATCTAGAGTAAATAAAGGTCATAGACTCCTGAGCTATTTTAAAGGGGTCTTGGGTTTCAGTCAGAGAAGAGGTGGATGGAGGCGGGGACAATGACAAAAGTTCTTGGCTTTGGTTTGGGTGTCGGTTTTAAAGAGGGGACCTGAAGATGCAGTCATCTGAAAGCTACAAGCAATGTTGCTTCAGTAGCTGAGAAAGACAAGGTGTCTCCCCCTTGAGACCCACAGTTCAGATGTCAAAAGCAGAACCCTGTTGAGTGACCTCAGACCCAAGTAACATGTATGCAGTAGTATTCTAGCCGGACACCACTGTGGCCACCTGTGGGATTATGCTAGATGGTTCAGGCCTAGGAGTTGCTGGAAAAGAGGGTTGCAAAGGCATCTCACCTGGGTCATCTATTAACTTATGACCTAGAGCTGGAGCTTTCTCAGAAATGTCATGGTACCTGGCCTTTTTGACTTTTTTTTTTTTTTTTGGAATGATGGTAGCAAACACTATTGTCTGAGAAAGCCGTGGTAGCAGTGGATTGCAACGCCACTGGGGAAGCAGAAGAGGAGTCCACATGGGTGGCAAGTACCCTGGCCCTAGGTTTTATAATTTTAGCAAGGCTTCAAAGACATCCTGCTGAGGCCCCAAGCAGAACAAACAAAACAAATGAAAACCTTTATGTGCAATTTGCTTCCCACATTTAAAGGAATTCTTGCTTTTTGGAACATTAAATTTGTACAGAAATTTCCTCAATGGGGTATTTATCTGACTGGAAGAAGGGTCTCCGTAAAAATGAGCCAAATGATGGGCTGTGAGCATAATGAAGATAAGTGAAGAGCAATAGACACCACAGCTAGAAAGAAATGAAGATGGTTCCAGACACCCTTCTTATAACCCAACATCTGTCACTGGATGTCTGTCGGCTAGGATCATAGGAAGTTACTAGGCTATTGGCCCGGAGGCCCTTATAAGCCTAGCCAAGAGTTTAGCCCATGTATAGACAAATCAGCACCCAATACCACTGTCCAACAGGGGACACGAGTGGAATCCCAGGGATGTATTTTCTATCTCCCATCCACTTATCTAGGTTGCGCTTAAAAAGGGAAAAATGGGTACTCTGATGTAAAGAGGGAATCTGTTCCACAGATGGGGGAGTCTCTGGGACACAAATCTGTCCCGCTAACAAGTCCTAATGATGTCACAGACCAGGTTGTGGCCACGTGTGCCGGTTACTCGATTGGAGCTCGACTTGCAGATATGCAGCAGTAACATCAAGGCAGGGTCCGAGATCACCTTGTATGCTAGATAGAGTTCACCTCTAAGGAGTCTATAAGAAACAGAGTAGAGGGATAGGGCTTTTAGCCTATCTGTGTATGGCAGATTTTTGAGGCCCTGGATTCCCCTGGTGAGGAACCTCTGTGGTCTCTCCAGCTGCTGCATGTGCTTTGCAATGTACATGCTGAATGGGGCATTGTACTCAATAATAGGCCTTATAAGAGAAGAATACAGGGGATGTTATGAACTCCTTTGCCCATGGATGAGATACCCTTACTTATGAGGTGGGCCATGTAGAAAGCTTTCCATACAATGGAAGCAATATGGTGGTCAAAAGTCAGGTTGCCATCAATCTGGGTACCCAAATCCCTCACGACTGACTGCGTGCTTAGGCCATCATTATTAATGTGATAATTTCTGGGGACATCACTCTCCCCAAAGGAGATGATGCATTTTTTTGTATTCAGCTTGAGGCCATATTTCTAGCACCAGATATTTGTTTGGGTGAGACCTTCTTGTAGGATGGCCACTTCACTAGTGAAATTGATGACAGCTCCCAGCTTGCAGTCATCTGCAAATTTGGTCAGCTACAGCCTAATGGTTTTGGCCCGCACTTCAGAAAAGTATATCCCAAATAACAGAGGCCCCAAGACCAAACCCTGGGGTACGTCACTCAATAAGAGTCTACTGTTTGAGGTGGCTTCCCATATTTTGACTAGGTGGGTTGTATCAGTGAGCCAGTTAGCTACCCATCTGGTAACATATGGATTGATGCCTAGTTGGGGGGAGTTTATCTATTATGCCCGAGTTTGGAATATTGTCGAAGGCTCTGGCCAGGTCAAGGTGGGCAGTGTGCACCATCTTCCCCTCGTCCATGGCTTTGGTGACTTTCTCAAAAAAGTCAAATTTAACATACATGATCTCCCCTTGAGAAAGCCAAACTGTGTCGGATCGAGTGTTTGGAGGTTGCCAATGTCCTTGTTAATGAGGTCCACGATAATCCATTCCATGGCCTTGCAGATCAGGCTAGTTAGGCTGGTGGGTCTATTTCCCGGATTGGGGGATGCTCCACCTTTATATAAAGATCCAAACAGTCCAAAAAACAACAATACCTCACTGAAGGTAAACTGCTCACCAAATCAAGTCCACTATTCAAGAATAAAGCAATTTACCACCTTTTATGGAGAAATATTTATTCAAACACTGGAGTAAAACAAATAAAACAAGAGCATAGACAAGTAAGACTTTCAAAACAGTAAGCGCTTTCGGGTTTTACACCATTCTTCAGACAACTTGGAGCTGGTACTGAAGCTTATTTAAACTAATATTGACCTATCACAATTCATTATTGAACCCACCTTTTCTTTATGGTGGGTTTAATTGGAATCATCTCATTAAGACCTGGATACCTATGTGCTGTTAATTCCACTATCCATTTTGTTTCCTCACATTCTGTCCTATTCGCTATATTGCCCCCCCTGTTACCTTTTGTTATAAGTCTGATAACCATAAACTTAAAATAATGACACAGGAACACTGAAGCATGTCT
Organism: Protopterus annectens; assembly: GCF_019279795.1. Taxonomy (NCBI): domain Eukaryota; kingdom Metazoa; phylum Chordata; order Ceratodontiformes; family Protopteridae; genus Protopterus; species Protopterus annectens. Next base: position 1,696,524,093 of record NC_056728.1, read on the forward strand.
ATAGAGTGCATGGTGTTCATTCTTTAACCTTAAAGCTAATAAATGATTCAAAGTCCCGGTTTTAAACATACAATTTGTTTTTCCTATATAATAACATGTGCAGAGTTGGCAAACCACATTCATGGTCCTACAAGTGGCATATACAACAAAAAGATATCTCTTGCCAGTAACAGGGTGAACAGAGTAGGTGTCTGTATTGATATAGCTACAGTCCTTACAGGAACCACAGGGTCTGGTTCCTTTCCTCAAAGCTGTATAACTATGTTTCTTTTCCTTCATTGCTTAACAAATCGTTCAGATTTTTATTCTTTCTGAAACCAAAATGTGGTGCAGCCCCTACAAACTCACTCATTTTGTCATCTGAAACTAAAATCTTCCAATTTCTTCTAACTATATCACAAACCCCATGTATATTGCTACTGTAGGTGAACATGAGTCTCGGGCATTTGTACTGCACTCTATCTGTAGTTGCTATGGTAGCACCTTCCCTGTTTTTGTACCATGGTCTTAGTTTATCTTTCCTATGTTTTTTCTGTCCTTCAAAGATGTCTGCCACCTGACGTCTTATTATAACATCTCTCTGCCAAATTGTCCTCCAATTGTATGATTTTTCCTTCAAACTCCTCATCTTCAGTACAAAGCCTAAAAACTCTGCCCAATTGCCCTTTGATTATGTTTTCAAAAGTATATTGGGGATGCACACGATCCCATGCTAATAAACTATTTTTCCAGCATTCTTTTCTGTAAAGGGTGGTCCTAAAACTCTCCTGGTCCTGTGTTAACCGTATATCTAGAAAATCAATATCTGTTCTAGAAAAATTCATAGAGAATTTCAGGAAGGTGGTGGACTCCAGATAGCCAACAAAACCGGCCAATTCTGCCTCCTCGCCTCCCCACAACAGAAAGATGTCATCAACGAATCGCCTATATAAATGTACCTTGTCTTTCCATTTATTGAGATGTCCCAGGATGTACTGCCTCTCCCCAAAAACTAAGACCAGGTTGGCATATGCGTTAGCAAAGGGGGTGCCCATGGCTACCCCCTGTGTCTATAATGCTTTCCTTCACATATGAAAACATTATGTTCCAAAACCATACTAAGTAATTCTTCCATTAATTTTATCTTGTCCTCTCCCATCATATTCATTTCCAGCATTAAAGTTAATAAAGTTCCTGTACCATAGCTATTACTTATAACCGTAAATAGACTCTGCACATCCAGTGTTACCGTAACAAATTGTTTGGTATCATGTGTTTCAACCAAATCCCTCAAAAATGTTACAAAATGCCCAGAGTCTCTCAATACCTCTAGAAAATTCATCATATATGGTCTTAATAAGCACTCTAGCCATATAGAAATATTTTCAGTGACCCATCCTCTCCCTGAGAGGATAGGTCTCATGGGAGGATTATGTGGGTCTTTATGTAGTTTTGGAAGGGCTTTGAACACCGGTGTAACAGGGTGCTCAATCCACAGGAATTCAAATAATTCCTTATCTAAAGAACCTTTGTCTTTCCAAACCATATTTTACCTGTAGAATGATGTTATTCAACATAACTGGCGAGATCTGTGTATAGGCCGAGGAATCTGACAGCAATTCTGTTAACTTCTTAAGTAAAAGCCCTTGTCTAAAACCACCACAGCTCCTCCTTTGTCCGCATTCTTTATGATTATTTCTTTATTACTTTGTAAATCCCTAAGAGCTTGTCACTGTGCATCTGTTAAATTATAAAAATTCCTAGTATGCCCATTTGATAAAAAAAAAGTTAAAATTTCCTGCTCACAAACCCTAACAAAAGTATTAACAGTGTGATTAAAAACTGGAGTGAATGTACTGGGTTGTTTTAACTTAAAATGGCTAGACTGACTTTCATTACCAAACATACATTGCAGCATTAAGTTCCTGACAAACATCAATCCAATACTCTCTCATTAAATTTACTGTCTTTACTTGGGACGAACATTAGCCCCTTATTGCACAGGCAGGACTTCTGCAGGTTTACTGAAATGCCTAGGTTGTGGGCTAAGTCAGTGCATAATCTCTCGCTACAGAGAGTTGATGCCTGTTGGTCATGATAAGGAGCCAGTCGTCTAGGTACGGGAAGACCTGAATGCCCTGAAGTCTCAGGTGGGCAGCAACCACCGCCATGACTTTGGTGAACACTCTGGGGGCTGAAGTGAGGCCGAATGGAAGAACCCTGAATTGATAATGACTGGCTCCGAGCCGGAAGCGGAGAAACCTCCTGGATTGTCTGTCCATTAAGATGTGGTAGTACGCATCCTTGAGGTCTATGGAGCACATCCAGTCGTTCTCCCGCAGAAGGGGGAGGACAGATTGAAGAGTGACCATCCGGAACTTTTCCTTGGGTATAAACAGGTTCAGAGCGGAAAGGTCTAAGATGGGTCTGAGGTCCCCCGTTTTCTTTGGCACCAAAAAGAACCTTGAGTAATAACCCAATCCGGACTGATCTGGGGGGACGGGCTGGATGGCTCTTTTTCTTAGCAGCTTCAAAATCTCCGAAGCCGCCGCCTCCCTCTGATCGGGTGGGACATCGGGGAGGTGTCTGGTTTTGGGGAGAAGATTTAGAAAAGGAATGAAGTAACCTCTGGAAATGATACGGAGCACCCATCGATCCGATGTAAGGGACTCCCAGTTTGACAGGTGCTCAGTCAACCACCCCCGACTGCCTCCAGAGAGGGACAGTCGGGCAAGCCCTCAGGGCTATTGCGCGGGTCTGTCCGAGAAAGGTTCTCTAGACCCAAAATTACACGGCCCCCCTCTGCCTCTGGGCCGGCGTTCCACCTTGTCCTCCTCTGCCTCTAGAGGACAAGTGGTCCGCCGCTGGATGGGATTGCTGAGACTTGCGGAACCACAGCTTCTTTTGTCCCCTCTGATTCCTGGAGAAGGATCTTTGGGGACTAGAGAAGCGGACTCCGACGGCAGACAGCGTCTTTCCGTCCTTTTCACTTTGGACCAGCGTATCGCAAACGGTCTTGCCGAAAAGAGCAGAACCGTCAAAGGGGGCGTTCGCGAAGGACGCCTTGAAGGGATCCGCAAAGTCGCAAAGATGGAGCCAGGCGTGACGTCATAAGACGACCCCTGCTCTGCTGGCTCTAGCGGCTCCCTCCGAAGCATGAGAGAGGAGCCGCATAGACGTATTGGAGATGGATTTCAGAGTGGCCATTCATGTCGTAAACACATTCCTGTCTCCGACCGACATAGACTCTGGGGGGGGGGGGGCTGCAGCGTATTCCTTGATAAAGTCTCGCTGTAGCCTGATGGTATGTGCCATATAGTTCAGCGCCCTTATAGAAAAGGTCGCTGAAGCAAACATCCGCTTCCCAATCCGGTCCAACGCTCGAGATTCTTTATCTGGTGGGTGGACCAGAGAACTCTCCTGAGCGAGTTCTTTCTTGGTGGCCGCCGCCACCAACATGGCATCAACAGGGGATCCTTTGGCCCATGATTGCCCATCTGTGGGGGGGGGCTTAGTATTTTGTCGGGGCGCCTAGGAATTGGCTCCACGGTGTCGGGCTCCTTCCACGCCCTGTTGGTAATTAAGTCTACCAGGGGGTCAGCTGGAGGGGACACCCAGGAATTAGATGGGCCTGCCTCAAATGCCTCCAGAAACACGGATTCATCAAGGGAAGGTTTTTGGGCAGACTACCCCCCTCTAATATGCAACATTTCCATGATGTCTCAAAAGGAGACATTTTCAGGGGGTGACCTTTGGGAACCCTCCCTATCATCTAAGTCCGTGTCAGTGGTAACGGACTCGGGGGAGTCCAGGTGCCTCCTTTTACACCAACGTTTAAGAGGAACCTCCTTGGTGGGGCGATCTGAACAGGGCTCGTCCACGGGTTGTTGTTCAACAGGAACTAGCTGGAGGGCTTGGGCAGGCTGTCCCGATGATCAGATGATGGAAGACAGACCCTCATACAGTGGTGGTACAGGTGGATCCAAAGCCCGAACCGGGGATCTGGAGGATCTCGACAGTACCCTCTCCACTACCTCAAAAGCTGAAGGAGAATCACCCTCGCCGGCCTCTGAGAGGAATCTCCTCGGCTCCGAGGAAGGGATCGGGGTCGGAGCCGAAGCAGTTGGCGCAGAGAGAGAGGTGCGCTCCGAAGCCAACAGCTTCGAAGATACAACTCCTCCCTCGGATCCGATGCTCAGCCCTCGGCCCAGAGAGCTCGGATCCGACAAGCTCGAGGGCATATTCGGCGTCGAAGAGACCAGTGCTACCGGCGCCGACAATTCCCTGGGTCCGAATGGGCACGGATCCGATGACTCCGAGATCCAAAAACGAGTCAGAGAAGGAGTGATCGGGGCAAACATGGGGGCCGCGCTCCCCCCCAGAGGGAGGGGGAGGCAAGAGCACCCCCCATCTGCATTTGGGTCTGTAAGAACAGATGCATCATCCGATCCATATCCGCTTCGGAGATGCTTTTGGTTAACCTGGAAGAGGTAGTCGAGGCGGGCTGGGAGGGCCGCCTCGACGACCTCAAGGGAGACCGATCTTCCTCCTCCGGCGAGACGCTAGGCGAACGGAGGCGAGAGAAGGATCCGGAGACCCGCGAAGGAGACTTAGTTATTTTTGCTGGCGAAGCTGAGGGGTGGGACTCGGCCCGCCTTTTATGGGATCTATGTCCCTCCTTATCCTTGTGCCTCTTCTCCTTAGCTGAGGAGGCACTAGTTTCCCCAGAGCTCAAACCTGAAGTGGGAGGTTGAGTCCTGGGTTGAACTGAGGGAACAGAGGGAGCCGAGGCCGCTGAGGCAGCCGGAGCCCGAACGGGAGAGAAAGAAGAAGCTGACTCCTGGGGGAGCTTTCCTGCCAGGATCAGCTTGTTCATCCTATCCCGAAGTGCCCGGGGGTTAAAGGCCACACAGATCTGGCAGGCCTCAGAGATGGGCTGCCCCCAGGCACAAAATGCACTGAGTGTGGCCATCAGCTGGGGAAAGCTTGTAGCCACACTCAGTACATTTGGAAAAAATGGCCTTAGGCCCTTCCGCCATGTTAAAGCACTCACACACACACACAAACGCTAAGGGGGAGGGGGAGTGACAAAGAAAAACTAATGAACTGTACCAGAAAAATTAAAACTAACACTAAAAAGGGGTAGAAAAGGTTTACTACCACACACGATTTTGAACTTTTTTTTTTGGTGAAATTAAGATAGAAACTCTCTCACCCAGCCAGGAGCTCTTCAAAGGGAAAGCTTTTTCAGCCGTGGCAAAAAACGATCTGGGGTAATGTGGTTGGTAGCAGGGGATTATGGGTGGGGGGAGGAGCTAGGAGCTCGGATCTTGGAGCTTGGTAAGCTGCCGGTTCGGATCCGATACCTCAGGTTGCAGAGCAAATGAAGTAACTACTTCAGATTGTATGTTTAAAACCTGAACTTTGAATCATTTCTCAGCTTTAAGTTTAAAGAATGAACACAATGCACTCTATAGACATGCTTCAGTGTTCCAGGGTCATTATTTTAAGTTTATGGTTATCAGACTTATAACAAAAGGTAACAGAGGGGGCAATATAGTGAATAGGACAGAATGTGAGGAAACAAAATGGATAGTGGAACTGACAACACATAGGTATCCAGGTCTTAATGAGATGATTCCAATCAAACATGCCCAAAAGAAAAGGTGGGTTCAATATTGAATTGTGATAGGTCAATATTAGTTTAAATAAGCTTCAGTACCAGCCCCAAGTTGTCTGAAGAAGGGTAAAACCCGAAAGCGCTTACTGTTTTGGAAGTCTTACTTGTCTATGCTCTTGTTTTATTTGTTTTACTCCAGTGTTTGAATAAATATTTCTCCATAAACGGTGGTAAACTGCTTTATTCTTGAATAGTGACCTTTGTATAAAGGGTGGACAGTGGCTGTCCTCCACTCAGCTGAGACAAAGCTGGTACTCAGTCTTTGGTTAAATAGGGTGCCTAATGGTGCTGCAAGTTTCTGCCAGAGTTCATGTAGGATGCAGCCTGGGATGTTATCAGGTCCCATGGAGGCTGTAATTTTTGCTCGAGAGAGCAGTGATGACCTGATGCCTAGATATAAGGGGAAGGGGGCAGGTAATGGGAATGTCCTGATTTACTGATGGGGGGGGGGGCAGAGGAGTGAAATTTTCACTGAATCTGTCAGCCAGCAAGTTTGCTATATCTATGGCATTTGTATATGTGATGGCCTTGACTATCAGTTCTAAACAGATCTGGGTGCTATCTTTGAGATTACGGACATATGTGAAGGCAGCCTTATGACCGTCTCTAGTAGATGTGGCCATTATGGACTCTAAGTTTGCTTTGGAGGATTTCACTAGTGCTCTTATTTGCTTGTTTAGGCTAAGGAGAGATTGCTTCCAGTTGGGCACCTGCTCCTTCTTGGTCATGGACAGCAATTTTTTTTTCTTTTGTTATAGAGTTTATTTATTGCAGATGGCCACAAGACAGGTTTATTCTTCCTTGCAGAGGATGATTTATGCCTGTGAGGTATTCCTGATTACATGCATGTATATAAATGTTCGTATAGTAATTTGGTATAGTTTTGGATACTGGTGCCAGTTCCTAGAGAGGGGGAGGGGGTTGTGAAGCTGTTTATACCATCCCTCAGGAGGCTGTAATCAGCTTTTGAGAAGTTTTTTTGTTTGACCCTAGCTAGAAGAGAGTCAGGGGAGACTGTGACTTTGAACGTGACTGTTTTATGGTTGGATCTTACAAGGGAGGAGGATACTGGAGGGACGCTGCAGTGGTTACTCATGTTGGTTAACACCAAGTCCACGATATTATCACCTCTTCTATGGGTATCGACTAGCTGTTCCAAAGCATTTGCATTGACAAAAATTGAAGAATCTCTGGGCATTTGTGTTCTGGCACGAGTAGTTCTTCCAGTCTATGTTTGGGTAGTTAAAGTCACCCAGGATCAGGGTAAAGGGTTGAATCTTGATAGATTAGAAGAGGTCTAGATAGGCAGTTTGGGCATCTTGAGTCAGATTTGAGGTCCGGTAGCTAGCTAAGCTTTGTATAGGGGTCTTGTAAATGGTTAACTGCACCTGAAGTGCATCCTATTAATCATACTGTTTGACCAGCCTGGAGGTATGCATGTCTTTAACATATATATTGAAACTCTACCTCCTTTGACTAGTAATGGAGCAGGAGGAGGAAACACAAATACAGTATATAAAAAAAAAAAAAAAAAAAAAAAAAAAAAGCTGAATAAAGTGTTTTTTTTTTTTTAGTAAAATGGAAAGGGAGAGAGGAGGAACAGAATAAATTCAAGCTTAAGGAACTAAAAGGGTTTGACCTTCCCAAATGATCTCTGTATTAGGTGGAATAAGCTAATGAGATGGGATTGGGAGAAGTGTCCCTTATCAAATTTACAGTAGGGGCAGGGAACAAAAGCCACCAACTTTAAGAACAGCAGCAGTTGGGTGGGGGAAACAAAAATTCAACCAGAGATCAGCAACTATATAAATGGAAAATATAGTAATATATAATAAAAGAGAAAGATAATACACACACATATATATATATATATATATATATATATATATATACACATATATATATAAAACAGAAAATTAAATAATGCAGTCAAACAAATAAAAACAGTGCAGTAGACTAGTGCAGAACTGTTACACAAATACATAAACAAAATGCAGTACTGATATGCAAATAAATATAACCAGTGCTGTGCTAAGAAACACTTAACAGTTAAAGTGCAAAAAATATACTTGTGTACCTCTGAAATTCAGATTGTTTATGAAGCACTCTGCACTCTCCATCAGGCACAAATGGTGCTCTGGATGATTATGTAAAGACTCTGGAAATCGGAACAGTCTTTCTGCACGACAGGAAGACTTGGGAATCAATACTGCAACACTGACTACAAAGAACCCCAGTCTCTCCTTATTTCTTGAGCCCCCCATACTCCCCACAGTTTCATCATCTCTTTCCACATTGAATTGTAGCTTTCTGTTTGTGCTATGTGTAGCAGCCTTAACTGTGCAGCTCTGAAATATCCCTTCAAAATCAAGCAATCCCAAATCATCTTGTTATACTGAAATTATCAACTTATCCGATTTGACTCTTGCCCTCTTATCCTCCCAGATAAAATCCTTCAACTCTCTATTAATTGGTATCCACAACTTCTCCTCTGGCGGATAAAAATATGCCTGACTTGTGGATAAAACTAAAGGGACTAAAAACATTTTCACACTGCTTGTATCTTGCTATTCATTATCCATAAAACAGAGCTTCCAATTTCTCAATTTTTGTATCATCTTTTGTTTAGTCTCTTCCAAAATATCCTTAGCTGTCATAACAGAATGGTGAACCAATTCATGTGTGGGTACATAAAAGTAATAGCTGTAAACTATTTTTATCAATTTTGTATCCCAGAAAGGCTTGAAACTGTCTCAGAAAATTCTACAACACTGAAATGCATTTTTCTTGTTTTAACAGGTACAAAATAATATCTGCTAACAAAGACTTTTCCTGATTACATCCTTGAATTTCTGAGTCCCCCATTTTCTTTGCAAATGGTTTTAAATATAATGCAAATAACAGGAAACAAGACACCCCAGCCTGGTTCCACTGTTCCAACAGAACTTCAGGGGACCCCACCCCCACACACTTCAGTTTTTGCCACTGTTCCCTCATATATCCTCCTAATTAACCTCGTTAGTTTGTCAAGGAGTGTAAATGCTTCCATTCTCAAACTCGTAAAATCCCAGCTTATTCTGCTGAATGCCTTCTCTGCATCAAGACCCACCAACAACAGTGGTATTTTCTTACATTCTTTTTCTCTGTGGATCATTACTGTTCTATTAACGTTATCAAATGTTTGCCTCCCCTCCACAATAAACACACTGATCCATATCAATCAATTTTGACATCATCTTTTTCCATTCTTTTAGCTATTATAGACAAACAATTTATAATCAAGGTTTAGAATCAAAATGGGCCTATATGAAGCTGGATCTGATGGGTATTTTCCATCTTTAGATATTAGAGCAACTACAACTTTCTTCCAGGATTCTGGTGCTTCTCCTCCTTTTAAAATACCGTTAAACAAAGCTTTACAGATCTTTAGCACTTTCTTCCCTCCTAACTTCCAAACATCCGCAGGAATACTATTTCAGACGACTTTCCTGAAGATTGGTTATACACATCACCATTTTTATCTCATCTCCACCTATCCTAGCTGTTAGTAATTAAGCCTCGCACATTTCTAACCTAGACACTACTTAATTCTTCCACAAATATTTAAATTTGTACTTTTTATTGATTTCCACATTTCTCTGCTTTTTCAGATTTTCATATAATTTCAGAATAATTTCTAATACCTCCACAAGAGCTCTGGTTATTTCCTTGTTACAGACTTCCTAAGCTTGTCCACATTCCTTTCTACTTTCTGTTGCCTGAGCCATTGCACTAAAAACTTTGTGCTCTGAAGTTATTATCAAAAAAGAGTTGCTTAACACCTATATTTCTAAACTTATGCATATTAATTTTCTCTTTAGCACTCTACAGTTGCACCTGTTGTTTTGCGAGATTTCCCCTATTCTGCAATACTTTAACTTTTGTCAGTCCCTCTAAATAATCCTAATCCTATTTTCTTTTGTCCATTTTCATTTTATCCTAAACAAATTTCTATCTTCTCTAATAACTCCCAAATGACTTCTACCCATTCCTTAAATCCCTTTCTGTTTAACAGATAGGTGGGGAAGGGCTAGTGTCTCATTTTTATTTCATTACCCCACATTTTTATTCTACTTATTTTTGGAGAGTGTTTTGAAATAGTTATTGGTTGTGTATCAAAACTTTCAATTAAATGCACATGTTCCTGTGAAATATAATTTCTGTCTAGTCTAGACCAATTTTTGTACTCTAGAGAATAATATGAAAATTCTCTCAGAGCTCCTACTACTCAATTCACATCTTCCATACAAAATATTTTCATAAATGTCTTAAAATCTCTACCCTCTTTTGTTACATTTTCCCTTCTTGGCCTCCCAGATACATAGTCACTGTTACAAATCAAATTCTAGTCCCCACCTATAAGTAATATTCCTCACTGAAAGCCAATAAATTTTCCCAGAATTTTCTTTTTGGTGAACACTTGCTGGGTTTTGCCTTTTGTTCTGGTTTTAGGTGAAATGTAAATGCATACCAGTGTAATCCTCCTCCCTTGTCAGTAGCCCCTTATTACAACAAATCTACTATTATCTTTTTCCCCCCTCTTCCATCACTACTGAAGCTCCTCTAGCAATTAATTTAAGTATGCTCCTTTACCTTGGTCCCAGATATTCTGCTGAATAACCATCCTGAAATCCTCTTTATCAAATTCACATGCTCAGTTCTTTCCAAAATGTGTCTCCTGTACACAGTTTATTTGCACTCTGCGTTTTTAATAGACTTCACTACTTTCTTTTTGTTTGCATATACCTGTCAGACCACTCACATTCAAAGATAAGAAAAGTATTACCATTATGATAAGGAGTTATTATACCCACCCGTTACATATAACGTTTTTTTAAATCTCTAGTTCTATAGTTTCAGCTTGTGTTACATGCATACAATAATGTTTGGCAGGTTGATCTTTTAGAGTAGTTTCTTGTCATATCCATTTGAACTTATGTCGCATCTTACAAGACTTTTTGTTTTAATGAAAACCCTCATACAAAATCAAATACACCCCAGAACTATTAACTTAATGCAAACACACAAAACTATGTACATCTTCAAATAATGAATTCTAACCCTCCTAATAGAAATTACTGTCTCAGACTGACAGTTGCACTCAACCTTGAATTGACATAAAATGAAGGTTACCCATGCGAAGACGCATGGTACAGTATGTGCTTCTACTTGCACTTGGTGCAGTCTTTGTCTTTTCATTTCTCTCCCAGATGCAGAAAACAACTGGAATACTTTCAGAAAATGTGATCTGTTAGCAACTCAAAGAAAAAAAAAAACAGTATTCTGTCTGTATTGCCCTTAGCTCGTTTCCACAGAAACATGCCTTTCAGTAACAAGTTTCTCATATTGCACTATCAACACTTATTTATGAAAAGAAAACTTCACATTACACTCAGTGTTCTTTTATTTACTTGCTTCCACTTAAAACACCGTTAGATCAAGTCAAGGGGCTTAATACAGTCATTCACCTATGCAAAAAGAAAAAGCATATAAATTTACTTACATCATACACTTTTGTCCATACATACTTCTGTTCTTACACTGCAGTGTCTATAGTGCTTGCATTTCTTAAAACTGAACAAGCAATAAAGGAAGGAAGGAAGGAAGGGGGGGAAAAAAGGAGCACCTGTCAACTTTAGTATCCCTATCAAACACAAACATAACTGAAAAAGCTTTAGCAGTATACATCATGTTTTATAAAAATACTGTTAAGAACAAAAACTGTTTTAAGTTACCTCTTCGCTTCCACTTCCTCTGTCCTTAATGTTTTCCCAAATATTAATGACATGTATTATGACATGTGCTTTGGACTCCCCTAAAAGTTTAACAAAGTCAAAAAGTCCAATATTTCCAGGCTTCCTTCTGCCATATTTTCACAAATGTGACCGATGCATTGTAATTCTGCATTTCTTCATTTATTTCAGAGTTACTGGCTTTCTTCCTGTTGATCTCCATCTCCCAACTCCAGTCTCTGGTTCATTTCCAATGTACTCCTGGTTCTTCTAGCCAACTCCTTGCTTTTTTCTGTCTCTCCAGTATTTTATTTTGGAATATTGCAAAAGGTTTCACTAGCATAGTCTCTCTATTCTTATTATTCTTCAGATTAAAGCTTGTAATCTGCTTCTGTTTGACAACTCAGTTTTTTGTTGGGCAAACTTTTGTATTTCCTCCTCAGCATGTTCTACATCAAAAAATGACTAAACTTCCAGGAAAAAAATATTCCGAAGATAAATGGATACAGCATCTTGAATCTCACACCTGCCTCTCAACATAACCCGATTGCTGGAATACATTTACTTCTCTTCTGCCTGGTGTAGTGAGTAATCATTTTCCACAAATGCTCTGTCTCCAACTTTAGTACTTTGTTCTTCTGCCACAGTTCTTTTCAGAATCAATTCTTTCTGCTGGTAGGCTTGCATCTTTACTAATAGAGGTCTTTGCTGCTTTCTAGTGGCCAGGTCTGGAGCATAAAGACATTGTGCTCTTTCAATTAACAACTCCTGCAGCGGAATACAAGTCCAGTTGCTTGTTTGTGTTTTCATAAAATGAATCTGCTCCTAGTTTCTCTAGTACAGCAGAAAATCCCAGGTTTTCATTATGTGCTTTGTCCTCGAATTCTACCATTTTTGAAACAGCTCTTCTTGAGCAATCTTGTACTCAGACAGCCTTTTCTACATTTAGATCTCTGACTTTTGTAGTTTTATCAGCTCATGTGCATATTTGTTTAAAGCTTGTTCCACTTTTTACCAGTCTTTTGTTAGCTGATATACTCCTTCAGTGTTTTGTTTATTTTATTCAGTTCTAAGCACATTTGACTTATTTTTTTTCCCAGCTAGATTATTAAAAGTCATGTCTTGCACCAAAGCTGGAGCTTGACCTGCTTTTTGCAATTGTGGTTGATCTTCTTTCAGGTTCTCTAAAATGCCTTCTTTGCTTGCATCCAGGCAGTACATTTACTAGCCAGCAACTGAAATTTACTCAAAAAAGACAAATTCACTGGTTCTCCTTTCTGAATTTCTGTTTTCACTCTGGGAGAGCTGAAATTAAGATGTTACTCAGTGTGCAGTACAGCCATCCTGGAAGTCCTCAACTTCCATTTATTTCTGCATAGCTCGTGCCTTCCATTTTTTAAAGATCCCATCTCCAGTTATCTTCTTTACAAAGGCCCTGGAAGAGAAGGCAAATGAGGTGGATACAGACTTAGCAGAGTGGGCCTTAGGAAAACAAGGTAGCTGTAATCCATTCTTGTTACAAATCAATGTGACAATCTGTAATCCACTTAACGATTGTAACCTTTCAAACAGCCTGACCTAGATGGCTAGGAGAAAAGGACAAAAATAACTGATCTGATTTTCAAAAGAGCTTCGTCCTGTGCAGGCAAAAACGTACCTGCCTGGGAAAGCATAGTTGTGTACACTTACCATAAATGTAGATGTTTGAGTGTATTCACTGTTGCAGTCATCACATTTGGGTTATCTACTTCAAGTAGCCCTTAGTCGGCCTGATTATCAAAGTCTTGGGTCCTGCATCAGTTGCTGTCTCATCTTCCATGACGTCAGGTAGTCAGAGGTATAAAGAATGCAGCAAACGCAATTACATCAGTTTTTCTTGCCGCAGATATCAGGTGCCCCCATAATGGGAAGCAATTAAATACAAGGTTACACCTCCAACAAAAAAGCAAATACACCAAAAAGCTTTGAGCATAGTAAACAAGAATAGAGGTATAGTCAATAGAAGTCAGGGGGCTGAAGGAAGGGTAACCAGGACTGCAACACTGAATACACTCGAACATTTACATTTATGGTAAGTGTATACAACTGTATTATGTTCTTCGCGTTTCACTGTTGCAGTCATCACATTTGGGTAGATTCCCAAAGCGAAGGATGGGAGGAGGCAATTCAATAGCATTAGGACAAGCTAGGAGGCCCAGCAAGACTGCAGTGGCAAAGCCAGCTCTGGATTTAGAAAAAATTGGCAAGTGGTAATGCTTGGTGAAGGTATGTACAGAACTCCAGGTAGCAGCTTCTACGATGCCCCTGGTAGGGGCACCTCTGCGAAAGGCTATAGAGGTAGATGCAGCCCTGGTTGAATGTGGTCTTATCCCCTGTGGGGTAGGTTTTCCATGGTGCTTATAGCAGAAATGAATGCAGCGGCCTAGCCACTTAGAAATGATTTGCTTTGAGATGGCCTTCCCCTCTGCCCCTGCAGCAAATGCAACCAGCAGATGTTCAGATTTCCTGGAGAGGTTTAGTCCTGTCCAAGTAAAATCTAAGTTGTCGTCTGTGCACATCCAAGGAGTGCAGTATTCGTTCCCCTTTGTTCTGTGCATTAGAAAAGAAGGTTGGCAAATGAATGGACTGATTAAGGGCCACACTGGATACCACCTTGTGGCATGGAGGGATTGGTCCTGAGGGACACCCTGTCCGCATGAAAGATGATGAAAGGCTCCATTGCCATTAGGGACTGTAATTCAGACACCCTTCTTGCTGAAGTGATGGCTAGAAGAAAGGCTGTTTTCCAAGAAGGAATTTAAACTCTACATTTGCAGCTGGCTCAAAGGGAGGTATAGTGAGCTTTTCCAATACAAAGTTAAGGTCCCAGGCTGGAGTAGGGGCGCTCCTGGATGGTCTTAGGTTTTTGACCCCTCTGAGGAACTGCTTCAGAAGTGGATGAGAGAAGAGGGGTGGTTCTGTATTGTAATAAGCTGAAACGGCTGAGGCATGAATTTTGATGGAGGAAAAGGAAAGGCCCTTGTGAAGCATCTCAGTTAAGTATTGAAGAATCTGAGGTAAATTGGGCACTGCTGTGCCCATCCCCCAAGTTTGGCTCCAGGAACAGAATCTTTTCCATTTTGCAGCATAGGAGTTTCTAGTACTAGGCCTCCTTGCCTCCAGAATGACATCCATCACTTGTTTACTGAGGGAAGGTAACAGAGATCAGGTAATTAGCCAGGTTCAGGGTTTGAAGCTGTGGGTGCAGAATCTGGCCCTCCCCTGCTGGGACAGCAGGGTAGGAGTCTGAGACAGGTGCCATGGTGCCAGCAGTGACACTGCGCAAGAGGGGGTACCAGTGTTGGCGTGGTCAATCTGGTGCAATCAGTACTGTCTTTGGTTTGACCTGTTTGAACTTTAGTAGTACCTTGGAGAGGAGAGGCAGAGGGGCAAAGGCATAAACTGATAGTTTTTCCAGGTGAAGGACAGGGCACCCACTTTCCAAGCTTGTTTGTGGGGAGTCCTTGTGCAGAATTTGTCCAACTGGTAATTCTGGGGGGAAGGCAAACAGGTCTATCTCTGGGCTCCCTCATTTGTTTCTCAACATGTTGAATATCTTTGGTTCTGGTTTCTACTCGTGTGGGTCCACGAGATTTCCGCTTAGGTCGTCTGCCAGTGTATTTGGCTTTCCTCGCAGGAATTGAGCCTGTAGGTGCACTTGGTAGCTCAAGGCTGTGTTCCACAGAGCCATGGCTAGTCTGCAGAGAGGGTATGAGTGGGTTCTCCCCTGTTTATGTACCACATAACAGTAGTGGTGTCTGTCTTTACCAATAATTGTCTTGGAAGAATGTGGTCCTTGAAGGCTGTCCGAGCATTCTGTACAGCTAACATTTATTTTTGATTGATATGCAGGTGCATTTGACTTTGGTTCCATTTGCCCTGAATGCACTTCCCTGCCAAGTGAGCCCCCCCATGCATGGTCTGTGTCTGTTGTTAGGGTTTGGGTGGCACAGGGTAGCTTGAATGGCAGTCCCTTGTTTTGGTGGCAGGCCTCTGCCCACCAAAGGAACTCTATCTGTAGACAAGGTAGGATAGGAATCATTGATTCTAGATCCTGAGAATGTTGACACCATAGGCTTTTTAGATACCATTGTAGTTTTCTCATATGCAGTCTTGCGTATAGAATTAGCAGAATGCAGGAGGCCATGAACCCCAAGGCTTGCAGTATTTTCCTTGCAGCTAGCTGGGTCTTTGTGGCCAGTAGTATGAAGTAGGCTGTCAAATGAACTTGTTTCTCTGCCGTGAGGTAGGCCATCTGGGAAGTTGTATTCAAGCTTGCTCCCTGGAATACAATTTGTTGGCAGGGTACAAGATGTGATTTCTTTTCGTTTATGGTGTACCCCAGAGAAGTTAGCAATTTCTTTACAAATGCCAGAGGATTCAATAGTATGTCCTGGCTTTCTGCCTGAATTAGACAATCGTTCAGGTATGGGTATATTTGAATATTTCTTTGCCTGCAAAATGCAATGACTGGAGCTAGGCACTTTGTGAATACCCTGGGCGCAGCACATAAGCCAAAGGGCAGTGCAGAAAACCGATAGTTCATGTATCCTACTTTGAAGTGTAGGTATCTTCTGCAAGATTCCCTTATTGGGATGTGCAGGTAGGCTTCCTTTAAATCCAGTGTTGCCAACCAGGCATCTTTGCCTAGCATAGGAAGCAGCTGATGAAGAGTTAGCCTATTGAATTTTGGGATTACCAAAAATGTGTTTAGGATAGACAGGTCCGGGATAGGACGCCAGGAATTGTCTTTTCTGGGTACCAGAAAAAGTCTCGAGTAGAAACCTTGGCAGGTTGAATTGCCCTGATGAGAGACAGAGAGAGAGACAGAGAGAGAGACAGAGAGAGAGACAGAGAGAGAGAGAGAGAGAGAGAGAGAGAGAGAGAGACAGAGAGAGAGAGCTTTTGAGTCTCTGCCCACTGATTTGAGGGTAGATTTGGCCAACCGTTTGGGGTTGGTAAGGAATGGAAGTGGAATCTGTATCCTTGGGAAACTATATTTAAAACCCATTTGTCCTGGGTAATGAGTACCCAATTTTTTGCCTGCAGGGCAATCTTTTCCCCCTAAAGGAACAGTCAGTTGAGCAGGGCTTGGAAGGTTTAAAGTTAAGTCATTGAGACAGTTTACCATTGGGGGGGGGTCTTACTACTCCCTTACTCCCTGCTTTGGAAGTGGGAGCCCCCCACTGCTTAGTTCTGTGTGTTCTGCTGGTTTTGGGTTTGGACTGAGAAGGCCTGGAAGAGGCAGGAAAAGACCAATTCTTAGACAGCCAATGTCTACTAAATCTGGGAGGCTGTACTTGCAGGAAATCTTTAACAGTTTGCATAGATTTAGCTTTTTCCTCCATCTTTTAAAGTACTTTGTCTGCTTTGTTGCCAAACAGGCGGTCTTGTTTTAAGGGAGCATCCAGCAATTTAGCTTTAACATGATCTGGCAAAGATTGCTCCTTAAGCCAAGCATGCCTTCTAAGTACAGACCCAGTGACAGCAGCCCTGCAAGATACCTCTAATGAATCAAAAACACATTGCAAAGTATGTTTTCCAACTTGTTCAGCAGAATGCATTAAATCCTGTAAATCTTTATTTTCACCACAGTTAGGAATCATCATTTTCTGTTTAAGCAATCCAATAATATGCTGCTGATACTTTAACATATGAAACTGGCAATTTAAGGCCCTAATGGCCAAGGTTGCAGAAGTGTATACCTTCTTGCCCATCTATCCAGTGCCCTGGAATCTCTATCAGAGGGGGTAGGATTTTTGGCAGTAGTAGCCTTAATGCCCTTGGGTCCCTGTGAAATGGTCTTGGGTGATCCGCAGTAGGATTTTTTTAAAGAGGAACTTGTGAGAGTCAGGAACCCTGTAATACCCATTAGGTTTTCTGGGAGCAGGAGGTAAAGAGTGAGGGGCCAGGTTAGATTCTGAGAAGGCATCATCTACAATGCCCAGTACAAGAGGGATAGCTAAAGGCCTGTGTTGGGGCAGGAGTAACAAATCCCTAAGCCTCTTTTTGGAGTCAGAGTAACCCTGACTTCCCCAGCGAAAATGCTTCCTAAGAGTATGCAAGGTTTCACCAAAAGAGAAGTCCTCTGGAGAGGAAGCAGAGGGAATGGAGTTCTCTGCATCAGAATCCTCACAGGTAGATCAGGGTAAATCCTGGTCAGAGTAAACAGAAATTTCAGAGTCCTGATCAGAATGAAAATCAGTCCTAGGTCTCAGAGGGGGAAGGGTGGCTTCCCCTGATTAGAGTAATAAGGTCTTCAGCCATTCTTATTTGTTATTTTAGACATAGGGGCCTGACCATTTTCTAGGCATGGATCGAGTTTTAGGCCTTGAAGAAGATGGCGTTGGTTTAATATGCAAGTCAGTAGGCCTGAATACACCCTCGGAAGCAGGTGCCTGCACAGCGGCTCCGGACCCATCCAAGGTAGACACATCCACAGGTTCCACAGTCGAAGAAGCATCTTGCAGCATACTGGACTCCGAAAGGGTCTCCGTAGAGGCCTGCGAATCTGAAGTAACAGGTATCAGGGGCTGCGAAAGCGCCTCACTGAGTACCGGCGAACTGGCGACTAACTTGGAAGAGTCGTCAGCAGCTTTGGACCTACGCGGTCTGTCTCTGTCTTTACGTTTTTTTCGGAATGTCAGTAGTCGGATGGCTTACCAAAACCATTTCTGGATAATTGAACTGAGTACCAAAATATTTAGAAGTGTAAATAAACCGACGACTAATAGTTTGAGGTTTGAATAAGGCACAAAACAGACAGCGAGGTACGTCGTGGTCTGGGCCCAAGCCAGGAATGCAGTACGAATGAAAATCTTTGAGATATTTGCTTTACACAAGAAATACAAAAATGTTAACTTTTACTGACATCGGTTTACAGCAAGAAAAAGGTTCCCCAACGGGGTACTTAGCTTAGCTGAAGACTTTGGTTCTGAAACTCGAAAACAAAAATTTCAGGAGTCGGCAGACTGACACTTGCGAACTGCTTCTGGCACCGCACGGCAAGAAAGACTGATGTAATGGCATCGGCTGAATGCTTTATAGCCCTGACTACCGGACGTCATGGAAGATGAGACAGCAACCAATGCAGGACCCAAGACTTTGATAATCAGGCCGAGTGAGGGCTACTGCAAGCAGATAACCCAAATGTGATGACTGCAACAGTGAAACATGAAGATCATCCAGTGAACAAGAATAACCATGTCAGAACAAAAAACAAGTTTATTCTGCAAAGCTTTGCAGAATAAACTTGTTTTTTGTTCCTGACATGGCTATTCTTGCTGAAGAGACTGTTTTGAACTACAGATTTGACCAACTTTGCAGTTCAACATCCAGTGAACGCAACAATCTTTCTCCCTCATTACAGAAATTTGGAAAGAAAACTGGGAGTTGAATAGTCTGGTTAAAACTGGCTACTGTAGCTACCATGGGCATAAAAGAAGGGTTTGTACAAAGGGACACTCTATCCTCGTAGAAAATAATGTAAGGCGACTTAGAAGACAAAGCTCGAATTTCTGATATTCTCTTTGCTGAGATGAAGGCAACAAGAAAGACAGTCTTCCATGAAAGAGACTTAAGTCGCAATCACCCACTGGTTCAAAAGGTTTTTGAGTTGAGTTAAGTTCTGTAAAACCACAGTGAGATCTCATGGAGAAGGATCCTTTACCGGAGGCCTGAGGAGAAAGATCCCTTCCAAGAAGGCCTTGCATAGTTTGGAAGGCCTTGCATAGTTTGGAAGCCAAAGGGGAAATGAAAACATTGTCGGAATGAAAATTAGAGATAGCCGCCAACTGAAGTTTGATGACAGAGAAGCTGGCCTCTTCTTTGAAAAGATATGCAAGGAATAGCAGGACATCTGAAATCAGGGCTGAGAAGGGGTCAAAGTTCTCTTTAGAAGCCCAGAAAAAGATAAACTCTATTTGCTCCCATAAACTTTCTTTGTAGCTGGTTATGAGAGGCTAAATAATACCTCGGACAGTGGAAGCAAGCCTGGACCTTTGAATGATCACTAGAAGTGGAGAAACCAAGCAGTCAATTTGAGGGACATCAGACTGGGGAGAAAACCCTCTATCGGGTGACAAAGGAGGTCCTGTTTCTGTTCCAGGATCCATGGCGGATACTTCAGGTGAGACCAAAGGAAAGGGAACCAAATCTGACAAGGCCAATAAGGGGCAATGAGGATTACCGAGGACTTCAGGCACTTTGATTCCAAAGGTAGAGGGGGATAAGTGGAGAGGAAATGGGGGTCCAATCGTGAACCAAAGCGTCCCTTGGGGCTCCTCAGGGGGAATCAGAGCAAAGTGGTTGCTGCACTTGTTGTTCTGGGGGGATGCAAACAGGTCACAGAAAGGTTGGCTCCAATGGCTGAAGACCAAGTCTGCTACTGACTTGAGTGAAGAACCACACGTAAGGAGTCAGAATGGACCTGCTTAGCCTATCTGCCAGGACGTTGGTATGTGTGTAGCAAGCAGAAAATGGTCCAAAGATATCGCCCATTCCCAAACCCTCATGGCCTCTGCACAGTGAGTAAGAGCGGGTTCCTCCTTGTTTGTTGATATACCACACCACTGACATGTTATCTGTGTGAACTGCAATCTTTCCGAGAAGTAGAAAGATCCTGAAAGACTTGCAACTTAAGGACTGCTCTCATCTCCAGAATATTAATATGCAATCTGGTCTGTGTGTGAGACCATGTGCCCTGGACCATCTTTCCCTTGTAATGCCCCACCTCCACCTCAAATGGGAAGCGTCCATGGTCACAGTGGCGGGGGGTGGAAAAAAGTACAGTTTTGTACCTACCATAAATGTAGATGTTCGAGTGTATACCCTGCTGCAGTCATCACACTTGGGTTATCCTGCCGTCAGGCGGTCCCGCAGTCAACCCAAATTCCAAAGTCTTGGTCCGGCATCGGTTTCTGTCGTTTCTTCCCTGATGTCAGAGTGCCAGGGGTATATCAGAGGCATCCAATGCCATTTTCTTCAGTTTTTCTTGCCCCAGATGTCAGGTGCCCCTAATAGGTAGGCAAAAAAATAAAATAAATATATATATGTTATATGAAAAAAAGAAATAAAACCCTTAGGCACAAGCAAATACACCACAAAGGTAGTAAAGAATAGAGTGGAAGAGATAAGTTCAGCTAGTCCAGAGGGGACGGAGGGAGGGTAACCTGGACTGCAGCAGGGTATACACTCGAACATCTACATTTATGGTAGGTACAAAACTGTACTATGTTCATCGTGGTACCCTGCTGCAGTCATCACACTTGGGTAGAATACCAAAGCTAAGGATGGGAGGTGGAGTCAAACAGGGTTAGAGGAGGCTAGAAGGCCCTGCAAAACTGCAGTGGCGAAGCCAGCTCTAGTCTTAGAGTAAAGTGGTAAGTGGTAATGTTTGGTGAAGGTGTGTACTGAACTCCAAGTTGCAGCTTCCAGAATATCCTTGGTTGGCACCCCCCTGAGGAAGGCTGTAGATGTAGCTGCTGCCCTGGTAGAGTGGGGCCTTATGGTAGCAGGAACTGGTTTTCCATGGTGGGTGTAGCAAAAATTTATACAATTTCCTATCCATTTGGAAATCGTCTGTTTTGAGGTAGCCTTTCCTTGTAATGCTGTAGCATACGATACAAAAAGCTGGTCAGATTTTCTGAAAACCTTAGTTTTATCCAAGTAGTAACGTAGCTGTCTGTGAATGTCCAAGGAATGCAGTAGTCTCCTTTGTTCTGTGGATTTGGAAAGAAGGTGGGTAAATTAATGGTTTGATTTAGAGCCACACTGGATACTACCTTAGGCATAAAGGAGGGGTTAGTTCATAGAGAAACTCTGTCCTGATGAAAAATTAGGAAAGGCTCTACTGCCATTAGTGCCTGAAGCTCCGAAACTCTTCTAGCTGAAGTGATTTCTAGCAGCAGGGCAGTCTTCCATGATATAAACTTCAAATCAGCTGAGAAAGCTGGCTCAAAAGGAGGTAGCGCGAGTTTTTCCAGAACAAAGTTGAGGTCCCAAGTAGGTGTTGGCGCTCTCCTGGGAGGCCTAATGTTTTTGGCCCCTCTGAGAAACTGTCTCAAGAGTGGATGTGAAAATAAGGGAGGATCCGTGTTGTAGTGAGCAGAAATAGCGGAGGCGTGGATTTTAATAGATGAAAAATAAAGCCCTTTGTGTAACATCTCAGTTAGATATTGCAGAATCTGAGGTATGTCTGGCTGAAGGGTATTTTGGCCCTTAGCTTGGTTCCAGGTGCAAACCCTTTTCCATTTGTCTGAGTAGGCTTTCCTGGTGCTGGGCCACCTGGCCTTCAGAATAACTTCCATAACAGCTTGTGAGAGAGGAGTTGGCTGGTTGCTTAGGTGATTTTCCATGCAGCCAAGTTTAAGGTTTTGAGCTGGCTGTGTAGAATCTGATTGTCTTGCTGTGTGAGCAGGTGGGTAATTTGTGGTAGAATCCATGGTGGGCCCTGGACCATATTCCTTAATAGTGGGTACCAGTGCTGGCGTGGCCAGTCTGGGGCAATGAGTATCATTCGGGATCTCCCCATCCTTTCAGTAGCACCTTTGTGAGAAGGAGTAGTGGAGGAAAGGCATATACTGTTAGCATTTTCCAACTGAATGAGAGTGCATCCACTTTTCAAGCTTGATGGTGGAAAGTCCTTGTGCAAAACTTTGTTAGCTGATGGACCTGTTTGCCAGCCCTCAAAACTATGTCTGGGAGTCCCCATTCATTGCGAATACTTGTGGATCCAGTTTCCATTCGTGGGGATCCATGATGTTTCTGCTTAGGTAGTCTGCCAATGTGTTCTTTTTTCCTGGCAGGAATTGAGCTTGTAATTGAACTTGGTAAGCCAGTGCTGTGTTCCACAAGGACATTGCTTGCCTGCATAGAGGGTAGGAGTGTGTACCCCCTTGTTTGTTTATGTACCACACTACTGTGGTGTTGTCTGTCCTTATGATAAGCTGTCCTGGATGTAAGAGGTCCTTGAAGGCTGTCAGAGCATTTTGTACAGCTAGCATTTCTTTTTGATTGATGTGCAGATTCCTTTGATCTGCTGTCCATATGCCTTGAACGCACCGTCTTGCCATGTGTGCCCCCCAGGCTAGTCCGATGCATCTGTTGTCATAGTTTGCCTGGCTGGGGGTAGGGTGAAAAGCTGACCCTTGTTGAGGTGACATGCCTGTGACCACCACAGAAACTCCTGTTGAAGGCAGGGAATGAGATTGATCATTGTTTCCAGGCTGTGGCTGTGTTGAGTCCATACACTTTTTAGGTACCATTGTAATTTCCTCATATGCAGTTTTGCAAATGGCATTAGTAGTATGCAAGATGCCATGAAGCCCAAGGCCTGCAGAATTTTTCTTGCAGGGAGTTGGGTCTTTGTTGCCATTGTTCTGAAGTATTGAGTTAATTGTAGTTGTTTGTCTGGCGTCAGATAAGCCATCTGGGCCGTTGTATTCAAGCTGGCACCCAGGAATGTCATTTTGTGAGGGCACTAGTTTTGATTTCTTTTCATTTACTGTGTACCCTAGGCAACTTAGAAGATGTTTTACAAAAGCCAGGTGTTGTAAGAGAATGCCCTTGCTTTCTGCTTGGATAAGACAGTCGTCCAGGTATGGGTATATTTGAATTCCCCTTTGTCTGCAGTATGCAATTACTGGTGCCAGGCATTTTGTGAAGACAATGGGCGCAGAAGATAAGCCAAAGGGCAGTGCAGAGAATTGGTAATGGGTTGAACCTGCAATGAAACGGAGATATCTTCTGCAACTTTGTCTGATAGGGACATGCAGGTATGCCTCCTTGAGGTCCAACGTTACTAGCCAAGCTTTCTTGCCCAACATGGGAAGAAGCTGCTGTAGTGTTAGCATCTTGAATTTGGGTACTTCCAAGAAGGTGTTTAAAATTGAAAGGTCCAGAATAGGTCTCCAAGCATTGTCCTTTCTGGGGACTAGAAAGAGTCCTGAGTAAAATCCTTGGCCTTGCTCCTGTGTAGGTACCAGATGAATGGCTCTCATGTCCATGAGAGCTGTAATTTGTTTTTGTGCCTCTGCCCATTGATTTTGTGGCAGGTTTGGCATTCCTTTTATCCTTGGCAAGGTGTGGAAATGAAATCTGTATCCATGTGAGATAATGTCTAGGACCCATTTGTCCTTTGTGACGATGTGCCAGTTGGCTGCATAAAGTGTTAATTTTCCTCTCAAGGGAGCTGCCAAGAGAGTTTTGCTTGGCAGTATGAGGTTTAAGTCATTGTGTTTATCTTCTAGTGGTTTGGGACCAGTCTTCTCCTCCCTTCTGTGTTGTAGTGCCCCATTGGCGAAGTTAAGGGATTTGCGCTTGTCCTCTGCCCCTTGGGCGCCTGTATTTTCCCCTCTGTGGTCTGTCAGAAGCTGGAAAGGACCAATTTTTTGTTGGCCAATTTCTGCTGAAGCGTGGGGGCTGTACCTGTAGGAAATCTTTGACCGTCTGCATAGATTTTGCCTTATCCTCCATTTTCTTTAAAACCGCCTCTGCTTTAACCCCAAATAAGACATCCTGCTGTAAGGGTGCATCCAGTAACTTTGCTTTAACATGATCAGGCAGAGATTGTTCCTTTAACCAAGCATGCCTATGTATAACAGACCCAGTAATAGCTGCTCTAGAGGAAGCTTCCAAGGCATCAAAACCACACTGTACAGTAGGTTTGCCCACCTGTTCAGCTGCATGCAACAGATCTTGCATTTCCTTGAATTCAGACTGTTGAGTGTGCGTGCCCATCTTTTGTTTTATTTGACACGTTGTCAATTTCACATGCTTAAATACCAGCAATTCCTAATTTAGTGCTCTCATAGCTAGAGTAGTTGAGGTGTAAACCTTCTTCCCCCACCTATCTAGTGCTCTGGTGTCCCTTTCTAAGGGTACAGGATTTTTTGCCATAGAAGCCTTAGCCCCTTTGGGACCCTGGGAGATTGTCTGTGGATCAGCAGCAGGGCTTTTGTAAAGGAATTTGTGAGAGTCAGGCACTCTATAGTATCTATCTGGTTTGGGTGGAGCAGGAGGCAGAGAGTCTGGATTTAGACTAGATTCTAAGAAGACATCATCCACAATGTCCAAAACTGGGGGGATAGCAAGTGGTCTGTGCTGGGGGAGTAAAAGAAACTTTCGGAGCCTTTTCTTCGAGTCAGAGTAGTCCTGACCTTTCCAGTGGAAATTTTCCCTCATGGTGTGTAAGGTTTCCCCAAAGGAATAATCTTCAGGGGGAGAAGCTGAGGGAATGGAGTCTTCAGCATCAGAATCTTCATAAGGGGGAAAGGAGTAATCTTGTTCCTCAGAGGAGCCTGAGGAAACAGAGACTTGATTAGAGGAGGCATAATCCTCCTCCTGTCTAGGCCTTTTGTTGGGGGTGGGGGGGTGGGAACCCCTGATCAAAGAAATCAAATCTTCAGCCATTTTAAGCATCTGTTTCTTAGGCATAGGGCCTTGACCTGGAGACTGAAGTGTAAGCTTTTTTGGCTTTAGAGGAGTCTTAAGCTTAGCATAAGATTTTATGGTGAGGGTAGTCGGTCTGAAGACACCTTCAGAAACCGAAGGTGTTTCTACAGCACCGGCTTCCCCTACTGCAATGTCGTCGGTAGGGCCTAAGGAAAAAGGCTGCATCGGCCTAGAACTCTCTGCTGGGGGATCCAAAGCGGCCTGTGGATCCAATTCAGCGGTAGCCAGGGGCTGCGTAGGCACCTCACTGAAAACCGGCGACCGGCCCAGCCAAGGCCTCTGAGTCTGGCTTGGATCTAGGCTGCCTGTCTTTATCCTTGCGTTTTTTTATGCACGCCAGTAGTCGGTTGCTCCGACGGCATAGTGTAATTAAATTTTCAAGCGAAGTAGTGCCGTGCAAAATCAAAGCGTCGCTTTATAGTTCGCTCATTGAATCTAGCACAAAACCGACAACCAGTGACGTCTTGGTCTGGGCCTAGGCAAGGTATACAAAAAGAATGAAAGTCCTTATGGAGGTATTTGCTTCCCACAAGAAATGCAATTGTTAACTTTTTCTGACATTGGGCTGAGGCAAGAAAAGGTTCCCCAATGGGGTACTTAGCTTTGAAGACTTCGGACTGAAACTCGAATCGAAATTCTCAGGTGTCGGCCGACCGGCACTTGCGAACTGCTTCTGCTTCGGGCACCGCGCGGCAAGAAAGACTGAAGAAAATGGCGCTGGATGCCTCTGATATACCCCTGGCACTCTGACGTCAGGGAAGAAGCAACAGCAACCGACGCCAGACCAAGAATTTGGAATTCGGGCTGACTGCGGGACCGCCTGACGGCAGGATAACCCAAGTGTGATGACTGCAGCAGGGTACCATGATGAACATGGAAAGATCTGCTCAATGTTGGGTCATCCGACAGTAACCACCACTGTAGATGCCCTTGATAAACTGAAGTCAGCTTGATAGGAACAGACAAGGGGCTGATAAGAGTATAGACTACTGAACAGCTAGGGTCCATTGGAGGACTCTCATAAAATACCTTCCAAGAGGGACTAAAGGGATGACTGCCACCATAGGTCCTACAAGCCTGGAGTATTAGCCTTGCTGGAGAAGAAGCTAGATTCTATACGGTTCGGACATGATCTCTCTATGTTAGACCTCAATGAGGGGGAAGAGTGGCAATCTATTTATCTTTGCAGTCCAAGACTGCAAAGATAAATTCTAAAGTCTGCACAAGAGATAGGTTCGATTTTGCCTGATTTATGGTGATCCCCAGATGATTGGCAAGGTTGAACAAAGTAATCCCTGGCCTGTAGTAGCGGATGCCTGGTTGGGACAGTAAAGAGCCAGTCGTCCAAGTAAGGAAAGACCTGGAATCCCTGCAGTCTCAGGTGAGCTGCGACTACTGCCATGTATTTGGTAAAAACTCAGGGGATTTTGGCGAGTCCAAAGGGCAGAGCTCTGAACTGAAAAGGACTATCTCCCAGCCGGAAGCGCAGTTGACTTGTGGAGCATCTGTCTATTTTGATGTGATAGTATGCATCCTTTAAGTCCACTGATCACATCCAATCATCATTCGCTGCAGCAGTAAAATGGGATGAACCATCACTATTTGGAATTTTGCCTTCTTTACAAGCAAATTTAATTTGCTTAGATCCAAAATGGATCGTCGATTCCCAGTTTTCTTTGGCACTAAAAATAAGCAAGAATAAGTTCTGAATCCCCTATGTCCAGTCGGGACCTCTTAGATGACTCTTTGCAGTAGATTTAGAATTTCTGCTACTGTGAACTCCCTCTGACTGGGTGGAATGTTGGGAAGCCTCTGACCTCTTCGGAGGAGGAAGGAGAAAGGGAAGAACAGCCTCTGGATATAATTTTTAGCACCCACTTGTTTTGTGTTATATCGGTCTAGGCAGTAGGGTGCAGAGAAAACTGACCCCCCAACTACCTCGAGATGAGCAGTTGGGCAGTACTTCAGGAGTGCTGGCAGGGCCCATCAGAAAAAGATTTTCTGAAGCCCTGATTCTGCGGACCCCTATGCACCTGGGGCGGCGTCTCCCACTGAAACTTCCTTCGCTATCCCTAGAGGAAGAATCCCCATGCTGATCCTGGGAAGACCCCTGGGATTTATGGAACAAAGTTTTCCTTCCCCTGCGCTGGTTTCTAGAAAAGGTGTGCTGTGGAGTGGAGAACTTTACCCCGATGGCAGACAAGGGCTTCCCTTCCTATTCCCTGTGGGTTAGGGTCTCTTCAACCGACGGAACGAAGAGTGAGGATCCATCGAAGGGGGGTGTTAAAAGATGCCTTAAAGGGCTCAGAGAAATCACAAAGCCTCATCCCAGGCATGTCTCCGAACAGTAATGCCTGAGCCAGTTGCCTGTGAGGCACCTTCCATGAAATGGGAAATCAGCCTCATGGAGGACGTGACAAAGATGAGAGTGGCCAGTCATGGGGAAACCTTCTTGACGTCCTCCGGCAACATGGTCTCTGCCAGACAGTCTTAACGCTCTTTCATCAGATCCCTCTGCAAGTGAGTAAATGTGCCAGGTAGTAAAATGCCCTCAGCGAGAAGGTAGCAGAGGCATAAATGTGCCTATCAAATCTGTCCGTCACTCAGGACTCCCTGTTTAGCAGATGGACAGAGGAGCTGGAATACCTTTGGGGCAGGAATAAAAATCTATCCAGGGAACTGGAGATCGGTTCAATCAAGTCTGGTTCCTTCCAGGCCCGGCTGGACACCAAATCCATGAGCTCGTCAACAGGGGGAACCACCCAGGATGTAGATGGGCCCCCACAAAGGCCTCCAAAAATATGGACTCCTCTGAGGATGGAGGTTGGGCTGACCAACCACCTCTTTGCCACAGGATCTCCAAATGAGACGCATGTCGGTGGTGATCTGGGGGATCCTTCCCCTTCATCGAAGTCCATATCTTCAGTGATGGACTTCGAGAGGGAGTCAGTGTGTCTCATTCTGCACGTCCTCTTATGAGGCATCTCCTCTGTGGGATGTTCAGGGGAGGTCTCAGAAGAGGAGGAGCTCCCTCTGGGGGAAGAGTTTGGAGGCCAGTTTGGACAGGTTGACGTGGGACAGACTTGACAGGCTCAAGTCTCTGATTCAAGGGAACTTAACAGGAAAGGTTGTAGCTCAACGGGACCGAATCCCTATGGGGGGGGGGGGGAGCCCTTTCTACCACTAGAAATGTCGAAAAACCCAGAGAATTCTTCTCCACTTCCACCAGAGCACAGGCTGCAGAATAAGACATCCGGGATCCCTGAGCCCTAGGTCCCTGGTAGAATCAGTCCCAAACTGTCCAGAGCCAAAGTGCCAAGGGGAAGAGATGGCTCCGACAAGGTAGGAGCCGAACCCCTCCCCTGGATCTAATGGGGATGCCTCGGATCCAAGACCCGCTACGATCCAAAGACAACAGAGCCAAGGAGGTCAAGACAATAGTTAGAGTGCAGGAAAGCAAGCTCCATGCACTCGAGCCCAGATCCCTCATTTGGCTACGATCCTGAGACTCCGCAGCCAAGGGACGGATCAGAGAAGGAGACTAGACTTGGAGACACCCACTGGGGACGGCAAGGAAAAGACCCCCAGCTGGATCTGAGTCTTGAGAAATTTCCTAATCATCCTGTCCATGGTGGCCTC
Source organism: Protopterus annectens (assembly GCF_019279795.1). Lineage (NCBI taxonomy): Eukaryota > Metazoa > Chordata > Ceratodontiformes > Protopteridae > Protopterus > Protopterus annectens. The sequence goes on from NC_056728.1 coordinate 1,696,552,653, forward strand.
CGAAAGACTCCTAGAAGACCTGCAGGAATCTTCTGAAGGGGGTCTGGAGTGCTTAGAAAAAGACAGTCTGCTGTAGTCCAGGGGGAGGACCCGACTCAAACCCCAGTACTAGCACAGGGACCCTCTCTGCAGTATCCACAGACTTAGGATCTGAGGTAGAGGGGGCAGCGGCTTCAGGGGAACTCGATATCAAAGACCCAGACAGATCCGAGCAGCTTTTCAGATCTGCCGAAGCAGGTCTACGATCAGAAGTGGTCGGATCCGAGGAACTCCAGACCTTGGCAGGCAGCTCTAAAGATGCCCTCAAAGATTTATGAGGGTGCTTCGTGGAGTCAGAGGATCCTGAAAGACAGAGGGGGTTTGAGCCCCTGGAGAGGAAGCGGGCAAAAGGCCCTTCAGAATCAGTTTGTTAATGTGATTGGCTACAGCTCTTAGGTTGAAGCTTTCATAAACAGAGCAGGCAGATGGCAGATGTTCCGCACTCAGGCAGTATGCACATAAAAGAATGTGCGTCAGAGTGTGAAAACTTACGACGCATTCCAAGCACAGTCTGAACCCAAAGGGTTCATCAGTCATGTAAAGACACTACTACAACACACACACACACACACACACACACACACACACACACACACACACAAAAAAAAAAAAAAAAAAAAAAAAAAAAATTTTTTTTTTTTTTTACTTTTTTTAAACAAGAAAACAAAGAAGGAGAAATAATGGCTACCCTGAGCATAGGAAATAATTAAACAAAAAGGAAAAAGGGAAAAAGGAAAAAAAACTAAGAATATAACAAAAAATAAAATAAATGCAAAGGGGGATCCTAAGCCAATGGTAGTTAGTTAGTAAGTATGGAAGAAGTACAAACCAGTTAAGTCTGTACCTTCGGATAAACATCTAGAATTATACCTTTTTGTTTCTTTAAGTGGTCATCAATTATCATCATAGTCTTATACCTCATACTGATGGTATCATTGTGTGCATCAATTACCCAGATACACAGGTATTTAAAATTATTAAGAAAGCCAACAAAATTGGTAGGCTTGTAAAAGACCCTCTGAAAAAGTTAAATTAACTGAGACTGTCTGGGTCTTATCTAAATTTACTTTATACTCAGTCAGTGAGCTGAACTTATGCAGCACTCCTAAGACCAAAGGCAAATCCTGCCTGGGATTGGATAAGGATAATAGAATGTCATCAGCAAAAAGGGATCTCTTCAACTCTGAGGACCCGCAGGAGTAGCTTCTAATCAAAGGCCTTACCTTTTGGGTCAAAGTCTCCAAATATAGTGCAAGACCAGGAGCAACAATAGGCATCCCTTCCTACTTCCTCTTGCTAGTTGAAATGAGGTGGATAAGCCCACCAACTCCTTGACCCTAGCTGAAACTCCCATATATAGGGATTGCAGATGCTTAAAGATCTGTTCTGGACCCCAAATACTTAAAGAACTTGGAAGAGCTGTCCCCAAGATACCTTACTAAAAGTCTTTTTGGCATCTAAGCTTAGTAATAAAAGAAGATCTGTGACACATGCCTGCCTCACTCAACAATGACAATGCCTTTAGTGTACTGTCAGAGGTCACTGTTCCCTTGATAAACCCACACTGGTCTGAGTGAATCAGAGAGGACATAATTCAGACTAGACATTAAGCTAGAACAGACATAAAAAAACTTTATAATTATGGCTGAGAAAAGAAATGGAGCAATAGAAAGCCAGAAAGTTTGGGTTCTTGCCCTCCTTCAATAAACAACGTGATCACCACTTGTTTCTAAGACTTTGGAGGGTCTGCCCCTGTAGAATTTGAGTCATTAAACACAATCAGGTCTTCTTTAAGTCTCCAGAAACTTCAGACCAGGCTACCATTATATCCCAATCCCCAATCACTGTAGTAGCCTCAGCAAAAGCCATAATAATGGCAATAAACTTAGTCAGCTCTCTAACTTTCTTCCCCAGCAGCCAAGATACCAAGGTCAGGGTAAGCAAATCACTACCCGATCACCCTTTAATAGCTGCAAACTTACCCTTGCCATTGCTTATTTAGGACCCAATTACAAAATTAAAACTTCAAGAGTAGAACCACCACCCCCCTTTTCTGATAACCCTTGGGTAAAATGAACTTTCTGCTAGGATGAAACCCGATTTTTGCAATTTTAGGTGTTCAGAGTCATCCAGATGAGTCTCCTGCAATGCTACTCAATGCTTTTTTAACCAAATGTAAAAATTCTCTCACTTTTTATAGGGTTCCACAACCCACTAACATCCTAGGACAGGAGGGACCATTTTAACCTAACTGGGTGGTTTGCTATATTGAGTACCTTCTCCCACCAGGATAAAACTCTCATGACCCCTCCCACCAGGATAAAACTCTCATGACCCCTCACACCATGAAGCCCCAACAGCTTACTGCAACTCCAGACATCCTTGCTTTCACCTCAGTTAGACTTCCTCATTTATCCACCTTCTGGCAAAGATAATAAAATGGCATTGGTTAAGGGGCAGTCAATTTTCCATATCTTCCAAGAAATAGAAAATAGAAAAAGAAAATAGACAAAATGCTATGAACAAAAACAAATTTTATATTTTTGTAAATATTGTAACTAGTTTAGAATAACACTTCCACAGAGGGAGAGCAAGCTCCTACCTGACAGACTCTGCAACTCAAACAAGTGAGAACTGTGTATCCACATACACTGGAGAGACATCTAAGGCTGCTCAATACTTCCTCCAGCATATTTTGTACTGTAAGCAATACAATCAAAGAAAAAAAAGTTAAAACCAAAAGAGGTTTCGTGTGTAACCGTTTACAGCCATCTTTGCCTTAAGACTACCTACCCCCTCCATCTAAACAGAGTTCGGGCACCTTCCTTCAACTTAAGTTACAAATATCATGTTACATCCAAAAAATGTGACCATAAAATTGTCCACAAAGCCACCCTTTGAAGGTTGATGGGACTTCAGACACATTTAATACAAATCCATCTGACGGCAAGACCGCCCTTTGAGGGCTACTTGATGCTTATACAAAGGGAAATTTTATTTTGTCCTAGAGTTCAAGTTGATTCTGTCGATTTGTCGACTTAGCCTTACTTTAAGCACATGGTGCCATTTCCAAATGGTCCACTGCATTTGCTGGGGCCTGCTTTAGTAATTATTTTCTGGCTTCTTCTGGATTCAAGAATGACACTGTCTAGCCTGGTGTTAAGATTTTTAAAAGTTGCTGAGTAAAGCAGTTTGCACTTGACGTTTATTAATTTGCTAAGTTTTATAACAGTTATGAAACCTGATTTAGTTTTGCCAAGGAAAAGTCTTGTTTTATCTCTTTTCAGTATAGCAAAGTATGGTACCTAGTATCCATAAGAGGGGATAATAGCCTGAGTGCACAAGTCTCCAATTTAATAATATATGTCTTGGCCACCTTGATTTAGACTTCAGGGGATTCTGCTGGGTACAATGTGCACTCTCACTTGAAATTTTAGTGGCAGCTATGCCTATCCATGAAACCAACAGCCCCTGCATGAATCCTCAACAGTTACAACTCTCCAGTTGTTCAGGAACCCCCATTAGTGGTATATTCTTCAGATGATGGGCAATTTCTTCTAACTGTGATTCAATCTAATCTTGTCTGGGTTCTGTGCAAATTTTTAATGTTCCCTCTTTACATAGCTGTTGAGCTACCTTCAACTGTGTTAAGGGTCAACATTATCACCTAAAAGTTAAAGTCAGTACTTTCGATACAAGACTGGAGAGCCTCTTTCATATCTTTAATTTCCAGATAAACAACCAGGGAAAACGATGGATACATCTCAGGTTATGTCTGTTTCTCGCTCTGGGGTCATTGGAGCAGCCATGCTTGAATGAGATACCTGTGCTGTCATGATCTGTGTACAGTCTACAGCAGCTGACTGTGATACAATTTTCTCTGTTTTTTTTCCCCTCATTTAAGCTCCATGTACATTTAAGGATGCTTGTCGGTGGCCTCTGGCGAATGCTGCAGAGAAGGGGTATGGTTTTCAGTTGATAAGTAACTTCCAATACCTTTCCTGTAACTAGTGTAGTCCAGATTCAGATTTTCTGTATCCAGAACTGTATGTAAGCTTCCGAGCCCCCCACCCAAGCTTTCTGTGTTGGAGGGAAGCCTTCTAGCTTATCAGTGTGGGCGTGGTAAGCACTAGGTAATCTGTCTACCACATTAAGGAGTGGTTCTGGCCCAGAAATTGTAGTTATTGGCCGTTTGGGCAGTTTTTCCATCTCTCTCAACTTTCTGCTTTAAAAGCCCTCATTTGCACTCGTTTCCCCCCCTTTCCTGTAACTAGTTTAGTCCAGATACAGATTCTTAGTTTTAGCATTTGAATTTGCTTATTCGTGATCAGCACTTGTTCAGAACTTGTAAGCACTAAATAACCTAATTACTACAGCACTCAACCTTCCTCATTACCTAGAGGAAAACAGTTTTTGTTCTTCCTTTCCTCACTTGCTTCGAGAAAAACAGCTATTGTACTCACTTTCTTCACTTATGTAGAGGAAAATAGTTTTTATTCAGGCATGTCCAAGGATCAGCTCCCAGTGTTCTCTCCTGTCTATCTGATGAATTTGGGCATCTTGGGGCAATGTAGAAATTGCCTCATGTACACAGACAACCCTCTCCTCCTACCACTCAGTACTACAACCTGTGAGAGATGCACTTATCTAGCCAAACTGGAGGTAAAGCTCTCTCCAATCAAGACTGAACTTGACAGTCAAGAGAAGGTGGTAAACACTTGCACCACACCACACTCATCACATAGTCTCACTAAATCTACACCACCAAAATCCACATATAAAAACACAAAAACATTCGCGGAGGCTCTTAATAATAATCTGCTCAAGCAACAGAGACCTCCAAAGCAGAAATGCAAGCAACCTCCACCCCCCCAACACAACCCAAATAACACATAGCCCGCAGACTCAGTGTGCCACTCAACCACAGCCAATAAGGCAAAACAACGTACCCAACACACTAGTCATAAGTGACTCTATAGTCAGGCACACTGATGACCCACTCACCAGGCTAAAGAAGGTTACGGTCAGCTGTCAGGCTCCGCCATATAACCCACGCAACTCGGGTCACTCCACAAGTACAAATATGACTCTATCATTGTCCATGTTGGTGTGAACGACCTGAGATGTACCTCCCTGGACTACATGAAGAGAGACATGGAAGAGCTGTCTGATCTTGTAGCCCAGGCAGGTATGACCCTAGCCCTGAGTAGCATTCTGCCATCACCCAGAATGATGCCGCAGTACAAGGACAAAATGATTAACTTCAACAATTGGCTAGGCTTCTGGTGCCATTCTAAATGGATCCAGTATCTGCCTGCCTGGGATGACATGGTCGAGACCACGATGCTTTGCCAGAGATGGCCTGCACCTGTCACCCCTGGGATTCCAGATACTGGCTAAGGTTCTTGCAGCCCCTATAGTGCCTTTTTAGGCAAGGTTCAAATGACAAATTCACCACCGTAACAGGAACAGGCAAGCAAAAACTGAGGGTAATGCTACTCAATGCTAGAAGTCTAAATCTCAAAATACACTCACTCGAGGCACTCCTTAAAATGGAGAACATGGATATCTGTGCAGTGACGGAGACCTGGTTCAAGGCTCCAGAGAGGACCCCTGCACTACCAGGCTATAACTTACACCACACTTTTCGGCCATGTAACCTGGACTGGAACAAAGGTGGAGGTGTGTCCATATTCATTAAGGATATCCACCCCTCCAGGCTAGTTGCTCAGCATAATGCAGCCGAGGTTATCCAAGTGCAACTAACTCTGGGCAAAACTGCAATCCAAATTGTAGCTTGCTACAGATCACCCACCATGCCCCAGGATTCTCACTCCTCTTTTCTTGATGTACTGGAAAATATTAGGGTTCAACCAAACACCCTAATAATGGGTGATTTCAACTACCCCACCATTAACTGGGAAAACTACTCCTCATGTACCAACTCCTTCGCTCATAGCTTTTTTGAATTCATAAACTCCAATGCCCTGGATCAACTTATCCACACCCCTACCAGGGGCAACAATATCCTAGATCTAGTCATTACCAACATGAGTCACCGGTGTTCCACACCTGAAGTCAACACCTCATTGGTCCGATCTGACCATAAGCTAATTACCCTAGATATCCACATCCTGCCCCCACCCCCCCATTAAGGAAATCATGGTAAAAAATTTCTCCAAAGCCAACTTCATGCTTCTTAAGACAGAAGTGGTGAACTTCATGACACCCACGCAGATGGACAATACAGTTATGACTACTGAATCCTACACAATTGCACTTTATAAGCACTTACATGAGTACATGAATCGTACTATCCCAAGCAGAACCAAGATGCTATCCTCCAAAAAAAGGAAGCCAATCTGGTGGTCCCCTGCCATAAACTGTACAACAGATGGAAGAAACTGTTGCAAAAGAGAGTAAAATCCCACTAGTGGAGGAGCTCCCTGGTCAGCCTCAGTCAGAAGCTGCGATCCCTGATAAAATCCTCCAAAGCTAGTTACGAAAACAAAATCACCACCGATTTTAAAGACAACCACAAAGCATTCTATAGCTATGTCAAGAATCTCAATGGCAACACTCAGATCTGCTCTGAGTTACAGCACAATGACACTAAATATACAGACCCAACTGATATTGCCAACATCCTGGCAGATGGGTTCAGTGCTAACTTTACCTCCCTCTCGCCCCCTAAAGAGCCCATCTCTATACCGGAAGAATGCAAAAAGTTTCTGTAATCACGGCTGCACAGGTAAAAACCACACACTCCAAAGCCAAGAACACAGCATCCATGGGACCAGACAACATCCCAGGCTGCGTTCTACATGAACTACAGAATGAACTGGCACCTCCACCTAAGTACCATGTTCAATCATAGCCTCACCTCAGGCTTTGTGCTTGCTGAATGGTGCACAGCAACGGTTATCCCACTCCACAAGGGGGGAGCCACCACAAACCCCGGGAACTACCACCCCATTAGCCTGATGAGCCTGGTCTGCAAGGCCATGGAACGTATCATCACAGAACTTATAACAAGGACATTGGTAATCTCCAAATTCTGGACCCCACCCAGTTCAGGTTTGTAAACGGCAGATCATGTCTCCTAAACCTGATAGACTTCTTTGAAGTAGTCGCCAAAGCCGTAGACAAGAGTAAGGTGGTTCACACAACCTATCTAGATCTTGCCAAGGCTATCAACACCATCCCCCACTCTGGAATTATAGATAAACTCACTAAATTAGGTATAAATCCCTACCTCACAAGATGGGTTGCCAACTGGCTCATTGACAGAACCCATACTATGAAAGTAGCAGACTCGAAATCCGACTTCAGACCAGTGACAAGTGGAGTACCACAGGGTTCATTCCTGGGTCCTCTCCTGTTTGATATCTACTTCTCTGAAGTACAGGCTAACACAGAAGGTCTTTGGCTAACGAAGTTCGCAGATGACTGCAAACTAGGAGCCATAATCGAAACTCCTAACGATGTGGACATCCTACAAAAGGGCCTCACTGAGGCAGATGCCTGGTTTCAAAGCCATGGCCTCAAGCTCAATGCCAAAAAGTGCATTGTCATCCTCTTTGGTAAAAACTCTGTACCCATGAACTACAACATAGGCGGTAGTATACTCAACACCGAAAGTGTGATAAGAGACCTTGGGACACAGGTGGACAGTAGTCTCTCCGTTGATAATCACATTGCCACAGTAGTCAGGAAATCCTTCTACGTGGCACACCTCATCACAAAATGTTTCTCATTCAGAAAAAAAGAGGTCATTGTTCCCCTCTACTCATCACTCAGACCCATTATAGAGTAGAACGCCCCTTTCGGTATGTACCGCACAAGACATCTACAACAACTGGAAAGGCCGCAGGAATACCTCACAAAGAGGATTACCGGCCTTAAACAGATGCCCTACGCAGACAGTCTCAAAAAACTCCAGCTTTACTCCGTCGCATATCACCTACTCAGAGGTGATCTCTGCCTAACATACAAAGCTAAGTCAATGCCTAACATACAAAGCTAAGTCAAACCCAGAGCTGTTGGACATGCTCCACTTAAAGAAATCCCAATCCCTCCGAGCTACATGCTCTAGGGACCTAAACCTGGTCACCACAATAAACAGAACATGCCGGAGGGATAGATTCCTGTCCCAGAGACTTCCCATACTCTGGAATAAACTACCTATCTATATCAAACAAAGCTCCTCATTAGCACTCTTCAAGAAAAATCTTGATGACTGGATGGGAAATAGGAAATTCACCCAGGGGATCACCTCTGTGGTTCTGCTAGACAGTGGCACAGGAAAATAATTTTCTTGGGTGGCAAAAGCCAGGGTACCTTTTTGGCTGGGCTTGTATAGGCCCCAGGGCCGATAACCTAGTACCTACCTATGAACCTATGAACTTAACAGGTTGCTATACCAGAAGTCTCACAAAGACCAAACTGCTCAGTCTTCATTTGTTTCCAAAAGAAAGTCCAAAGTTTGGTGCAGCTGCCTCCATTGTACTTAAGAATTAGGGGGTGAAATACATGCTCTGATGTTTATACAGTTTTCCCTCTTTTCTTTCAGCTTCTTGAAAAGTTTGTGTAAGGATTTATCAAAGATGGTACTGAGAATCTGGCCCCAGACATCCTCAGGCAGGAGCTGAATCATGAGCCAAGAATGCTTTCCAAGAACTGTGCAAGTTGCTGCAGCTCTGACAGATGCATTCATGGTATCATACCCACAAATGACAACATACTTTCCCACTTTATAAGAGGTCCGAATTAATACAGACAACCTCAGCCTATGAGAAGGGTCCATTACAGATTCAACTATCTCCATTTGTTGTAAAACAATCCGTCAAGTCCACATTTCTTGCAAACTGAGAAGGTATTAATGAGGTGACAGACTCACCCCTTCTCATATCAACTAAAATGGCCTCTGGATCAGTAGTTGTGTTTTCATACACGTATTTAGCTCTGTCCTCCACTCTATAAAAATAGTAGCCATCTCCATGGCATACTGGGATGGAGCACTGCTTATGACCCAGGCTAGTGGGCTCAATTACTGGTCCCCCCATTTGAGAAACTGATGAGGAGTGAGAGGAATGAAAGGGTTTATGCCAGCTCTCCTCACTCTAACAGGACAGATGAGGGGATATGTTAAGGAGGTGTTTAGCTGCCATGCACAGCCTTATAGTGTCTCATGGCTTGCCACTAGAGGGTGGAACTCCAAGAAAGGAACTTCCCCATGATGGTGGTACTTTTATCTCTCAAGAGTTGATCTACCAAGGAAGCAAGCTTGGAACTAGTGCAGAGGTTAGGGCTTAATGCCAGCCATCTGCATTATAACACGTTCCCTGGGAAGTCTGGCCTTCACACCTGGTAGCCAAAGGGGAAAATGAATGGGCCAGAGTGACTGAGGAGGACAGCTAATTGTCGGTGGTGGGCAACAGCAAAAGACAAAACTCTACAAAAGTGGTCAGGAGCTGGGGACTGCAAATCTGTCTTTGTGGATGCATTTTCAAAGGCATCTTTGAATACCTACAGAACTGGAAGAATAGTAGTGGTTTTGACTCATCGATGTCAAACTTTTTCTTTCAAACCCCAATTAAAATGCTCCATAACAAAGATAAGAATCACCCAAAGGAGACATCTTTTAGGAACGGAGCCAAATTGATTCCTTATTGTAAGTATCATGCCCTATAAGGCAGTACATATTTAAAGTGCATACACGTTCCATAGCCTCATCTTCTCTGACACTTTAATCACATGTTTCAGGGCAAGGGAAACATCCACTTTTTCACAGAGGTTTAGGTACCGCAGCAGCAGAGATCTGCTACTTGGGAAAAAAGAATGCGACCTCTTTGCCATGTAGCAATGTGCATTTCATTAACCTTTCAATAACCGGGGCAGATGTAGAGTGGAAACAGCCTGCCATGGGCCCAACTCCTAATTCAAAAGTAGGAGTAGGGTTACCACCTGTCCCACTTTGCAAGGGACAGTCCCTCTTTCGGAAATTGTGTCCTGCGGGGGGGATTGAAAAAATGGCAAATGTCCTGAGATTTTACGACAAAAGCATTTCCTAAGTTTTCTAAAATAGTTGCATAAAACATTTATTTTTTTTATTTGTAACCCCTAAATGTTATAAGAAATAGCATAATAATAATAAGCTTTTATTTTGGCAAAAAAGTGAAGTTCTATCCTTTGTACTGGCCATAGGCATGTTTTGTCCTGCAAAATCTGACATTTCTACAAAAAATGTCCCACTTTGGGCATTTGAAAAGGTGGCAATCCTAAGTAGGAGGCACTGAATGTCTGGGAAAGAGACTAGTGAAAACAGAAAAGAAGCTAACAATTCTGGTATTTCACCTATAAATAGACATACTTACCATGAGAATCCTTGATTGGCTTCACATTACTTAACTGGTAGTCAGCATAGCCATTGAAACTATAACATGCTGTACCTCAACATCTACTGCACTTACAGACTGCATAACTAACCAGTTGGCTTAAGTGCATCACATGCTATACTATCACATTAGTTAATTTTCTCTGCACCACTGGTATTTACTAGTTCTCTGTAGCCAGTGGTTTTACTAGCTCTATTGTAACTCGCCATCATGGCCTCTTACTTTTATCGTAATCTGTCTGCTAAATCACCATTCTCATAACACTTGCCTTCCTACAGCCTTACATCTTGTTTCCATTTAACCTCTATGCCTGTTTGCATTTATTCCTATGTTTTACAGAGTCTATATCAGAACATCGAAGTATTAAAACTTCAAATGTTCTGATATCGAACACTATTTCAGCGAACGCTAAGAAAAGTGAAGCTGCACAACAGTGAATTCTTTCCTCGGGAAAGAATTCGGTTGGGCATTTCTGTGGCTTCACTATTCTTAGTGCTGTGGTGGAAAGTTACGGGTTGGGTTCAGGTAAGTGTGCAATTGTTTGTACTTTAGGGTTAGGGGCAGATTAAGTGAGTTAGGCTTAGGTGCGTGTGCAATAGTGACAGACCTTAGGGTTAGGGTTTGGGTTAAGATAAGTGGGTAGATAGTAGTGTATGTTTAGTTTAGTGTAGCATTAGATGTAGGAATTTAACTGTACGTGTGTGGTTGCTGTTTGTTTGATGTGCTTGTGTTGTGTGTATGTGTTTCGGAGCAGCAAATTTTTTCCATGGGAAAAAATCTGCTGCTCTAAATGTTCGATATTTTCATGTTTAGATGTTTTGGGGCCAATGAAATAGCGTTTGCCATTTTCATCTTTCGATAACGTGATATAAACTTGTTTTACACACTAATCCAAACATTATCTAAATTAACCCAAGTCTTTTCGGCTTTTCCCAGTTAGGGGTCGCCACAGCGGAACTCCAGTCCGCTAATGATTGGCAGCAGATTTTTATGGTGCAGAGTTGCCAGCCCAACGCCCAAACTTCAGCGAAGGCACACCCATTCACGCATGTCTTTCGGAGGCCACTCTACCATGGGGAGGACATGCAGATTCCACACAGAAGGCACTCCAGCCGAGAAACAAACAGGAGAGCCTCTTGTTGTGAGGCAACAACGCTACAGCTGTACCACAGCAGCATTACCTATTAAGCTAATGCTGCATGGACTTTCACATATCTCTGCATCATGCATTCTCAGCTCCTTCTGTGGTCAGCTTTCTTACACTTCGCACCTTTTGGCAGTGTAGCAACTGCCTCATGCTTATGATTATCCTTTACTCTTAGCAAAAGCAGACACCATTTGTGAGATGCAAATATTTAATGAAACTGAAGGCTTACCTCTCTCACTCTCTACCACACACAGCATTCCAACAGTAAACCAACTGTTGAGGTTATTCTAAAACCATCACTTAAACCTTCTAGTCACTTCAGACAAGCCACAGCTATCTATACACACACTACTATAACCACATTGCTATGTCTACCCCAGCATCCTCAGTCTTCAAGAAAAGTCTCCAATTCTGCAAGCCAACACCCATAAGACCCCCCCCCCCCCCCCAAGACCAGCCTCCCATGATAATGTCATAGTCATTAGTGACTCTGCAGTTAGGCACTAGGGCCGGCCTTAGCTGAAATGGCACCCTAGGCGAAGTAGCGCTCCTACACCCCTTAAGCCCCACCCATGCCATACCCATGACACATCCCTGTTTGAGACACACAGATAGATCACTCCCCAAGAAAGCCACCACAGTTATTTCCTTCAATTTTTTAGATGCTTGAAAATGAGTTTCTACTGTAACACGTTTTGCATTACCATGCATTTTCCGAAAGTTATGAAGTCCAAAATTAATGCCAGATTTCATCTGACAAGTAATAAGATCCAGAATCAGAGCCAGCTGGGACAGACAGAAAGACAGACACACACTTTATGACATAATCCAGCCCCAGCAGGTGCCCAAAGCTGTACCATCAGCTGACAGGTACCATTCACCCAGGCATCTGAAGTTTTGTCTTTTTGATTACAGAACATTTGATGTTGCATTTCACAGCCCTACTGCCTTGAACATAACCTTTGGTCTGTGTCAGGAATGGAATGACAAAAAAAAAACAAAGGGAGACCGGTTTACATTTTTCTACTCACTTTGATTGAGATTTTTCTTTAATTTAATCACTAGTTTTTCAGCAAAACTCTGTTACGCTTCTATCTACCTGTTTATGCTTATTGATTGTATTGTCATCATTATTCATTAAATATAATTCACTTTTTTTTTTCAAAAGTCATCAGTTTTAGGAGAGATTAAGAGGGAGAGAGCAAGATTTTGAGTCAAAATAAGAGAAAGCTGAGAGAGAGGTAAATTGCAATAACTACAGATTTGCAAGCAACACTATTATGATCACATCACCTCTTTATTTAACATATGTTTGCTTACCAGGAAAGTCCGACCAGATATAGGTCTTTGTAACATGGGAGGAAACCGGAGTACCCGGAGAAAACCCAAACAAAAGCAGGGAGGACATGCAGACTCCACACAGAAGGCACTCCAGCTGAGAATCGAACCAGAGAGGCGACACTACCGCTGCACCTTTATAATGAAGCTTGGTGACAAGACAAACAAAACACATTCACAGACAACAGCTGAACAAGACACAGATATATTCAGTTAACACAAGAGAAGTACACTTACTCCAGATGCTATCTTCTCTGCAACCTTTGTACTACCACAAGTGGACAGGACTGGGCAGTTTTTGCTATCCTTGTTGTTCTATACTGCTGTTTAAATCCAAAAGCACCACCAACAGAAATTAACCCTACACGCAGCTGTGCCACATGTCACAGAAGACATACCTGAACCCCTACATCAAATAGGGAGAAACATAAACACTTGTTCTATACCTGGTCTGTATTACTACTGCAATGGTCCGACTCCAGAAGCAGTCTAACCTAATTGGCTGCTTTTGATTCACATTACAGTAGCTTAATCACAACACTTTTTTCCTGAAAATAGACTCACACCAAGTGCACGGTGCACCTTAGAAACTGCAAGCATCAAACACTGACCAAATGACTACTGTAAATAAACACAAGCACAAAAGATCCCAACGGCAAACTCCAAAATGAAACCAAGAATATGCAGAAAGGCTAAAAATCTTTAAATAAATCACTGTGAATCAAACAATAAAACTGATAAGCACTTTCATCCCATATAACTTGGAATTTCATCAGATAATCATTTCAACTGAATATACTGTAGTTTAAACAATCCACCACTCCATCCTGACTACATACATCTGCTTTTTGTTTAAAACTATACTCCCAATTGTATGTCATACACCTGTAACAAATAGATAAGTGTATAAACTTAAACATTGTCAAAATGCTAAAACTAATTTAAGAAACAATTACAAGCCACTTCAGCCTACCCAAAGTTACTTGTATGTTTAATGTTTTAAGTAAATATCATTTGCATAGCTGTATTTCTTCAAAGCAGAAACATTCTCACTCCTCTTAGCAAAACAGAAAGTTATAACCCTAACAAAACGGATGCAGACCTGGATTACTATTTGCTAAGATGGATGCAAGTACAGTCAGGTCTCTAAACTTCTTGCTCAAGTGCACAAATCTGGACAAAGCCCAAAATAAATAGGGACAAATTACAAATATTGCTCTCATGAACTTAGAAAATTGGTAGAACAGGATTTGTGTTAGTATGCATTTTTCTAAAGGATATAACGTCTAAAACAAATGTCTGCCACTATTTAGCAACTTTAATCCTTTATGAAGAACAGACAAAAATATGGGGCAAAAACCTGGACAATTTAGGGGTATGCTACCAACCCCCCCACCACACACACACACACCCCTCACTTGTCCATTCCTGGGCAGTAAACAAAGACGTAAACAAGAAACCTGCCATAAAGGGTGTTCTTAAAGAAGAACACCCTTAAAAATGTATTTTTTTTTCTAATTAAACAAAAATTAATCTTCCAGCCATGACAGGCAAGTTCAGTCTTTTGGACAGTGCGTCAAGAACCACACAAACTTT